>NC_042982.1:34512541-34812541 GCF_901001165.1 Salmo trutta
AGCATTCAGCTCGTCATGGCACAAATTATCAAAAATGCAAAACAAGAAGTCTCCCCAGCACTTAACCCAATGCATCAAAGTTAGAGCCATTAACCATTCCCTGGATAGTGCACTCATTGACACTATCAATTATTATTAGTTAGGAAAATAGGTTTCTGATAATGATGAACTATATTGTACATGCATAATCAGGGGATTATGACTCTGAAAATGTTCCTGTCGAGCGGGAAACGTCTCATGGACTGATGGTGGAATTGCTGTACAAACGGCAGGACGACAGACACAGTCATCAATCGGTAGTTTCAGAAATATTCAAACAAACAGAAAACAACCTCAACTAATGGTTGTGCCCAGGGAGATTGGATATTGCATTGTATTTTATGGAGGCGTTTTGTTTGGGGTCACTGAGCACATTTAAATGACTGGTCTGGTAGAAGATTGGTTCTGGTGGAGGGAGATTGATCTGACCTATCCCCACTTTATAGAGCCTCTGGGTTCCAGCCTGGCTAATTATTACTGATCCTGGGAACACAGGGGAGCACTGGGGCACTGGCCACCCCTGGGCCCCCCTGGCCTATTCTGGCCCCCATGGCCTCTCTCCTTTCATTAAACCTAATGGAGCTGCCACTGTAAGACAGCAGACACCATGTTCTGCTAGATAGAGAAGAGCTGTAGACATTAAGAGTAGGGGCTGACACTGAGCAGGTGACTTCAGAATGTCAGATGAAACCTTCCAAACATAGTAAACCATATAATAGGTGCCGTAATAATGTTATTTGATAGCAACAATTGTATGCATACTGTATCATTGTCATATTTTCATTAGATTCATCTGCAACAGTAGAGGTCTTTGTCAGCCACCAGAGCAGCTAACAACTCCATATATGACAAATCACTGTGTAACCAGTTTTGGGCCCAGTCGAAATCTATCTGTACACACGACCACAAAAGAAAGTCAGGTATGTAATGCAAGATATAGATCTGAAGTGCTGGAGCAAGCAAGCTCTCTGAAAACACAGAATGCAATAGAATGTGTGCATACAAAACATCTCAATGGATTGCTTACGAGCCGATGTTCATTCGATTTTTTACTGCTAAACCTACTTCTCTCAATTCTATCATGCCAAACAAGCCCAGCAATACTGATGACTCAACTCAGTGGAAGATAACAGCATTCTCCTCCCGAGCCTGATGCTGAAATTCATAATGAAATAAACTCAATTAAATACACTTGATGTCTAGAAATATGAAACAATGAATGCTTAATCACCATAGTACAGAGATCCAACTGAACGCCCACCATCTAACAGACAAGAAAAATAATATGTCTGGGATAAAGACACTGCTCCAGTGTTTTGATAAAGTAGAGCCACTCTGTTCATAACCCAGGGATTATAGCTACTCCCACCTACATGTCAGAGTGGTAGGCTTCACATGGGATTATAGCTACTCCCACCTACATGTCAGAGTGGTAAACTTCACATGGGATTATAGCTACTCCCACCTACATGACAGAGTGGTAAACTTCACATGGGATTATAGCTACTCCCACCTACATGTCAGAGTGGTAGGCTTCACATGGATTATAGCTACTCCCACCTACATGTCAGAGTGGTAGGCTTCACATGGATTATAGCTACTCCCACCTACATGTCAGAGTGGTAGGCTTCACATGGATTATAGCTACTCCCACCTACATGTCAGAGTGGTAGGCTTCACATGGATTATAGCTACTCCCACCTACATGTCAGAGTGGTAGGCTTCACATGGGATTATAGCTACTCCCACCTACATGTCAGAGTGGTAGACTTCACATGGGATTATAGCTACTCCCACCTACATGTCAGAGTGGTAAACTTCACATGGGATTATAGCTACTCCCACCTACATGTCAGAGTGGTAGGCTTCACATGGGATTATAGCTACTCCCACCTACATGTCAGAGTGGTAGGCTTCACATGGATTATAGCTACTCCCACCTACATGTCAGAGTGGTAAACTTCACATGGGATTATAGCTACTCCCACCTACATGTCAGAGTGGTAGGCTTCACATGGGATTATAGCTACTCCCACCTACATGTCAGAGTGGTAGGCTTCACATGGGATTATAGCTACTCCCACCTACATGTCAGAGTGGTAGGCTTCACATGGGGTTATAGCTACTCCCACCTACATGTCAGAGTGGTAGGCTTCACATGGGATTATAGCTACTCCCACCTACATGACAGAGTGGTAGGCTTCACGTGGGCTTTATCCAATTCCAGATACAGCCACCCTGGTGTTAATGTGCCCTTCTGGACCCCAGAAACCACAGGTTGTCAATGACAACTATAACATGTTACAGTGGGTTAAATGTTGAAGCAGAGAATAGGGGTTTCCTCTAAAATAATGTAAAACCTCAATTATACACCTACAACACATTTAGGTGAAATTTGCTTGGAAAATATGTATGACTTGAAATTCTTCACATTATCCCTAAGGGTTACCCAATATTAGTGTTAATCTCTTTTGGACAACATTCTGGTTGTTCGCTTTATTGTGATGATGTCGCAGCAGTCTCTCAGAGGAAAAAATGAATAGCAACTTCTCAGGCTAAGAAGAACAACTAGAACACAGAACAAAGTGAGAGGCAAGAGAGTTGAAGAAAGAGACAGAGAGAGAGAGAGAGAGAGAGAGAGAGAGAGAGAGAGAGAGAGAGAGAGAAAGAGAGAGAGAGCAGTGTGTAGGAACTAGTGTTTGATGAGAGGGAGTAGGCCAGACAATGTCCATAATCCATAAGGTAAGCCTCTCTGGGAGCACTACCTCCACCGCAGAGCTATTGAAAAGGCAGACTATAGCAGTAATGAAAGAATTGCAATAATAATGCAATTATGCAGCTGGGTGAGTCAGCTGGGCCTCTGGTACTTTCTTCACTGAGCTGCTACTGCACTGACCTGGTTTCTGTTCCTTCTCTCTCTCCCCTCCTGCAAACACAGGGCCAAGGTGGAGGACAGGACATCAATAATAAACCCTCTGTCGCCACCAGCCCCCCCAGCTGTTCACCACAGAGATGGAGGATTCTGCTCCTTATTACTATCTTCCGCTGTTATTGTTTAGCCCTGAAACAAAGTGGCATTATGAGAAATAGGGATAGGAAGCTACAAGGCGTTGCTTGGCGCAGTGTCAGGGACAGGAGTTAGTACATTGTTGATGTCCTTGGTTTGGAAATGAGGGCTGCTCTGTGCTGTCCTGTCTAGGTCTAATCACTTTACAAAAGGAGTATAGCCTACTGTACCTGGCTGGCATGAAAATCAACCCTGGGAAAAGAATCCTCCATTCGTTATTTAAGTGCATAGATTAATAGATTGATCTGCTTTACAACCGGCGTAAAGCCTAACTGGCATACATAGGTGGGGCGTGAGTTTGAAGTTTGGGGAAAATCATTAAAAAAGCTCCTTTATAATAAAGCATTACATGCATAATCGCATTTACGGTCACTTTTAAGAATGGTGTTTTCGTGCAAATTGATTGCATTTTGAAACATTCGCACTTACTTATGCGCATTGCTGTGTTTATAGTGTGAAGAAATAGCCTAGTAGTTTATCAACATTTTAAGCTAAACGTTCTGATCTGTTCCATCAGCCTCATTGCTTTTACACTTTTATTTATGCCAGTGGTTGTATTAATTTAGGATCTATCGCATCCAACAACGGTCCCAGAAAAGGCTAGTACTTTTCTGTTCATTAGGCCTACTCATCTTGGCTGTCGATAAGTAAATGTGGACAGTTCCTCTAACGCTGTAACGGTCATCGTACGTCATGGACCAAGGCGCAGCGGGTTGAGTGCTCATCTTGACTTTTATTGAACATGAACGAACGAACGAACGAACGAACGAACGAACGAAGAATCGCACGAACAGTGTTGCAGGCTAACACACAGCAGTACAACAACAACTTCCCACAAAGGGACAGGTGAAAACAGCCTACCTAAGTATGACTCTCAATCAGCAACAATGATGTACACGTGTTCCTGATTGAGAGCCATACCAGGCCAACAAAGATATACACAACATAGACAGAACATAGAAATACGAAATAAAGAACATAACCCAAAAACCCCGGAATACTCTAACCAAACACCCCTCTACATAAACACATATACTAACAAACCCCTAACCACATAAAACAAATACCCCCCTGCCACGTCCTGACCAAACTACAATAACAAATAATCCCTTTACTGGTCAGAACGTGACAAACGCCTCTGAATTCAATAAGAAGGACACGTGCAGTTGCATCCCCGATGGGTCTGTCTTCACTTTGAAGCTGAGATGCTGAGATGCATTGCTTTCTGTTTGGGGTATTAGGATAGGTTTCTGTATAGCACTTTGTGACATCTGCTGATGTAAAAAGTGCTATATAAATACGGTTGATTGATTGATTTATTGACCCGATCACATGACAGACATTGGCTAATAAGAATGTAGATATCTGAGTGAGCCATTTGAGTGAGAGGTGCTTCGGAGCACGGCGATTGGCAGCCAGGAGAAGGGAATTATAATTGTTATATTCAGCCCAAGGGCACAACGGCCACTTTGGCCATAAAAGGCATGGACTTTTTGGGCAGGCATTACTGTCACACAAGATGCCTCCGGGAAATTCGATTCCTGGGGAGAATATTATCAAATGCTTGTCAAATTGTGAATGAGATACTGATGAAGTGTGTACAGCCTGCGCAAAAATAAAGCTGAGCTCCTGCCTTTATGCAACTTTTTTCAAATCATCTTTAGAGTCACATCATGCAGTCTTAGAATGTATTAAAAATCAAATCATATAGCCCAATGTTTGCATTACAATTAAAGGGGCGGCTGGTAGCCTAGTGGTTAGAGCGTTGGGCCAGTAACCGAAAGGTTGCTGGATTGAATCCCCGAGCTGACAAGGTAAAACTCTGTCGTTCTGAGCAGGGCAGTTACCCCGCTGTTCCCTGAGTGCTGTGGATTAAGGCAGCCCCCAACACCTGATTCAGAGGGGTTGGATCCTCCTTTCTCTAAAGTTTCATAAATAACTATTTTTCTTTGTTAATAACCGCATGTGCATACTCCCTCAGAAAATATATGGACAACTCAGAGTATGCTGTTCTTCTGAAATAGAATACATTTTCTTAATATCATGTTTCTTTAGACCTGTCTAAAATAAATAATGGATTTATTGTGAAGGTATAGGCTATATTATATGGATTTATTAGACTTTTTTAAATGTAGAGGTTCCAAAGGTCAGCATCAGTGGCTTGTAGGTTATGCGTCAAAGCCAGGAGATGTTAAATGGGAAGACTGGTGAATAGTCAAAGTCCTGAACACATCAGACAGGAAGACTAGTGAATAGTGAAGGTCCTGAACACATCAGACAGGAAGACAGGTGAATAGTGAAGGTCCTGAACACATCAGACAGGAAGACAGGTGAATAGTGAAGGTCCTGAACACATCAGACAGGAAGACTGGTGAATAGTGAAGATCCTGAACACATCAGACAGGAAGACAGGTGAATAGTGAAGGTCCTGAACACATCAGACAGGAAGACTGGTGAATAGTGAAGGTCCTGAACACATCAGACAGGAAGACAGGTGAATAGTGAAGGTCCTGAACACATCAGACAGGTGAATAGTGAAGATCCTGAACACATCAGACAGAAAGACTGGTGAATAGTGAAGGTCCTGAACACATCAGACAGGAAGACTGGTGAATAGTGAAGGTCCTGAACACATCAGACAGGAAGACTGGTGAATAGTGAAGGTCCTGAACACATCAGACAGGAAGACTGGTGAATAGTGGAGGTCCTGAACACATCAGACAGGAAGACTGGTGAATAGTGAAGGTCCTGAACACATCAGACAGGATGACTGGTGACTAGTGAAGGTCCTGAACACATCAGACAGGAAGACTGGTGAATAGTGGAGGTCCTGAACACATCAGACAGAAGGTGATGGAGGTCTGTAGGTCCAGATAGAGGTCCAATAGGCTGACCGCTGGTTTTAGCAGGCCAGAGCGGGGGCCATAGCGGGGACCGGAGGCTGACACTAGCCACTAGCAGACCTGTGTGTGCGTGTGTGTGACATGCACGTGTGTGTGTAGGTTATGCCTGTCTGTTTGTTTGTGGGTGGGTTCAAGGGAGCCGTTTGTCCATCCTACCGTCCCTGTAATCACCTCCATAAAAGCAAGAGGCAACAAGAGACAGGAACTTGGAATAAATGACACTTTCTCCCTGGGGTGTAATAACTTCCCCATCCATCAGTCAACCACCATGCCTGCCTCCTTTAACACTTCCACCACAGCCCATCACCCCTGGCTGGCCCCTGCCTATAGCTCGCTACAGCGTTCCCCTCCCTGGGGAGAATTAGTGGGATGGACACAGCGATGGATGAACAGATCCTGATATGTTTGTTTCAGCTCAAATGAAGCGGCCCTGTCCTGTCAGTAAACATTACTCCCAGTCACCTTTCAACACATGATAAATTATGATGTAATATTCGTAAGCCTACATTCTTTGTTTCAATGAGGTCCTATATTTCACAAAAAAAGCCCTTGGAAATAAATTGTCAGTCCCCCCAAATTCACTACACAAGCAGGGCCCTCTATGAGATCGATTACACAGCATGGCTCTGTAAATTATGTCTGGTAAGGCTGAGCACCCAGCTCACTGCTGTTACACACAGAGAGTGGGCAAAATAGAGAGGGAGAGGGAGAGAGAGAGGAGAAAGCGAGAGAGGTAGAGAGAGTGAGGTAGAGAGAGAGAAGAGAGAGAGCGAGAGGAGAGAGAGAGAGAGGAGAGAGAGAGAGAGAGAGGGAGAGGGGGAGAGAGGAGAGGGAGAGGAGAGAGAGGAGAGAGGAGAGAGACAGAGAGAGAGAAAGCGAGAGAGGTAGAGAGAGTGAGGTAGAGAGAGAGAGAGCGAGCGAGAGAGAGAGAGAGAGAGAGAGAGAGAGGGGGAGAGAGAGAGACAGAGAGAGAGAAAGACAGAGAGACAGAGAGAGAGAGAGAATTTGAGAGAAGAGAAGAAGATAAAAAACAACAGATGGAGATGGAGATCACAGTAATGTTGTGAGGTGGAGGTAACAGTAATGTTGTGAGGTGGAGGTAACAGTAATGTTGTGAGGTGGAGGTAACAGTAATGTTGTGAGGTGGAGGTAACAGTAATGTGACAAGGAGGTAACAGTAATG
This sequence comes from Salmo trutta, assembly GCF_901001165.1. Classification (NCBI taxonomy): domain Eukaryota; kingdom Metazoa; phylum Chordata; class Actinopteri; order Salmoniformes; family Salmonidae; genus Salmo; species Salmo trutta. Next base: position 34,519,734 of record NC_042982.1, read on the forward strand.
TTGTGAGGTGGAGGTAACAGTAATGTTGTGAGGTGGAGGTAACAGTAATGTTGTGAGGTGGAGGTAACTGTAATGTTGTGAGGTGGAGGTAACAGTAATGTTGTGAGGTGGAGGTAACAGTAATGTTGTGAGGTGGAGGTAACAGTAATGTGACATGGAGGTAACAGTAATGTGACATGGAGGTAACAGTAATGTTGTGAGGTGGAGGTAACAGTAATGTGAGGTGGAGGTAACAGTAATGTTGTGAGGTGGAGGTAACAGTAATGTTGTGAGGTGGAGGTAACAGTAATGTGACAAGGAGGTAACAGTAATGTTGTGAGGTGGAGGTAACAGTAATGTTGTGAGGTGGAGGTAACAGTAATGTTGTGAGGTGGAGGTAACAGTAATGTTGAGAGGTGGAGGTAACAGTAATGTTGTGAGGTGGAGGTAACAGTAATGTTGTGAGGTGGAGGTAACAGTAATGTGACATGAGGTAATGTTGTGAGGTGGAGGTAACAGTAATGTTGTGAGGTGGAGGTAACAGTAATGTGACAAGGATGTAACAGTAATGTTGTGAGGTGGAGGTAACAGTAATGTTGTGAGGTGGAGGTAACAGTAATGTGACATGAAGGTAACAGTAATGTTGTGAGGTGGAGATAACAGTAATGTTGTGAGGTGGAGGTAACAGTAATGTGACATGGAGGTAACAGTAATGTTGTGAGGTGGAGGTAACAGTAATGTTGTGAGGTGGAGGTAACAGTAATGTTGTGAGGTGGAGGTAACAGTAATGTTGGAGGGGGTGGTAACAGTAATGTGACAAGGATGTAACAGTAATGTTGTGAGGTGGAGGTAACAGTAATGTTGTGAGGTGGAGGTAACAGTAATGTTGTGAGGTGGAGGTAACAGTAATGTTGTGAGGTGGAGGTAACAGTAATGTGACAAGGAGGTAACAGTAATGTTGTGAGGTGGAGGTAACAGTAATGTTGTGAGGTGGAGGTAACAGTAATGTTGTGAGGTGGAGGTAACTGTAATGTTGTGAGGTGGAGGTAACAGTAATGTTGTGAGGTGGAGGTAACAGTAATGTTGTGAGGTGGAGGTAACAGTAATGTGACATGGAGGTAACAGTAATGTGACATGGAGGTAACAGTAATGTTGTGAGGTGGAGGTAACAGTAATGTGAGGTGGAGGTAACAGTAATGTTGTGAGGTGGAGGTAACAGTAATGTTGTGAGGTGGAGGTAACAGTAATGTGACAAGGAGGTAACAGTAATGTTGTGAGGTGGAGGTAACAGTAATGTTGTGAGGTGGAGGTAACAGTAATGTTGTGAGGTGGAGGTAACAGTAATGTTGAGAGGTGGAGGTAACAGTAATGTTGTGAGGTGGAGGTAACAGTAATGTTGTGAGGTGGAGGTAACAGTAATGTGACATGGAGGTAACAGTAATGTTGTGAGGTGGAGGTAACAGTAATGTTGTGAGGTGGAGGTAACAGTAATGTGACAAGGATGTAACAGTAATGTTGTGAGGTGGAGGTAACAGTAATGTTGTGAGGTGGAGGTAACAGTAATGTGACATGAAGGTAACAGTAATGTTGTGAGGTGGAGATAACATTAATGTTGTGAGGTGGAGGTAACAGTAATGTGACATGGAGGTAACAGTAATGTTGTGAGGTGGAGGTAACAGTAATGTTGTGAGGTGGAGGTAACAGTAATGTTGTGAGGTGGAGGTAACAGTAATGTTGTGAGGTGGAGGTAACAGTAATGTTGTGAGGTGGAGGTAACAGTAATGTTGTGAGGTGGAGGTAACAGTAATGTTGTGAGGTGGAGGTAACAGTAATGTTGTGAGGTGGAGGTAACAGTAATGTGACAAGGATGTAACAGTAATGTTGTGAGGTGGAGGTAACAGTAATGTTGTGAGGTGGAGGTAACAGTAATGTGACATGAAGGTAACAGTAATGTTGTGAGGTGGAGGTAACAGTAATGTTGTGAGGTGGAGGTAACAGTAATGTTGTGAGGTGGAGGTAACAGTAATGTGACAAGGATGTAACAGTAATGTTGTGAGGTGGAGGTAACAGTAATGTTGTGAGGTGGAGGTAACAGTAATGTGAGGTGGAGGTAACAGTAATGTTGTGAGGTGGAGGTAGCAGTAATGTTGTGAGGTGGAGGTAACAGTAATGTGACATGGAGGTAACAGTAATGTTGTGAGGTGGAGGTAACAGTAATGTTGTGAGGTGGAGGTAACCGTAATGTTGTGAGGTGGAGGTAACAGTAATGTTGTGAGGTGGAGGTAACAGTAATGTTGTAAGGTGGAGGTAACAGTAATGTGACATGGAGGTAACAGTAATGTGACATGGAGGTAACAGTAATGTTGTGAGGTGGAGGTAACAGTAATGTTGTGAGGTGGAGGTAACCGTAATGTTGTGAGGTGGAGGTAACAGTAATGTTGTGAGGTGGAGGTAACAGTAATGTTGTGAGGTGGAGGTAACAGTAATGTTGTGAGGTGGAGGTAACAGTAATGTGACAAGGAGGTAACAGTAATGTTGTGAGGTGGAGGTAACAGTAATGTGACATGGAGGTAACAGTAATGTTGTGAGGTGGAGGTAACAGTAATGTTGTGAGGTGGAGGTAACAGTAATGTGACAAGGAGGTTACCGTAACGTTGTGAGGTGGAGGTAACAGTAATGTTGTGAGGTGGAGGTAACAGTAATGTTGTGAGGTGGAGGTAACAGTAATGTTGTGAGTTGGAGGTAACAGTAATGTGACAAGGAGGTAACAGTAATGTTGTGAGGTGGAGGTAACAGTAATGTGACAAGGAGGTAACAGTAATGTTGTGAGATGGAGAGCTTTGACCCTCCCTTCTACTGTATCATTGTACAGGGATTTGAGCCTTCTCATTCATTGTCATTAGACAGGGCTTAGACCCTCCCTCCTACAGTAAGCATTATTAGACAGGGCTTAGACCCTCCCTCCTACAGTAAGCATCATTAGAAAGAGCTTTGACCCTCCCTTCTACTGTATCATTATGCAGGGCTTTGGGCCTTCTCATACATTGTCATTAGACAGGGCTTTGACACTCCCTCCTACAGAAGGTATCATTAGACAGGGTTTTGACCCTCCATCCTACAGTGTCAATAGACACGGCTTTGAGCCTCCCTCTTACAGTGTAGTTAGACAGGGATTTGAGCCTCCTTCCTGCAGCATCATTAGACAGGGATTTGTTCCTCCCTCCTACAGTAAGTATCATTAGATATTGCTTTGATCCTCCCTCCAACAGAATCATTAGACAGGGTGTTGACCTTCCCTTCATCAGTATCATTAGAATGAGCTTTGACCCTCCCTTCTACTGTATCATTATGCAGGGCTTTGGGCTTTCTCATACATTGTCATTAGACAGGGCTTTGACCCTCCCTCCTACAGTAAGTATTATTAGACAGGGCTTTGACCCTCCCTCCTACAGTAAGCATCATTAGACAGGGCTTTGACCCTCCCTCCTACAGTAAGTATCATTAGACAGAGATTTGACCCTCCCTCCTACAGTAAGTATCATTAGACAGAGATTTGACCCTCCCTCCTACAGTAAGTATCATTAGACAGGGCTTTGACCCTCCCTCCTACATTAGGTATCATTAGACAGAGATTTGACCCTCCCTCCTACAGTAAGTATCATTAGACAGAGATTTGACCCTCCCTCCTACAGTAAGTATCATTAGACAGAGATTTGACCCTCCCTCCTACAGTAAGTATCATTAGACAGGGCTTTGACCCTCCCTTCTACATTAGGTATCATTAGACAGAGATTTGACCCTCCCTCCTACATTAGGTATCATTAGACAGAGATTTGACCCTCCCTCCTACAGTAAGTATTGTTAAACATGGCTTTGACCCTCCCAACAACAGTATCATTAGACAGGGCATTGACCCTCCCTCCAACAGTATCATTAGTCTCCCTCCTACGGAATCATTAGACAGAGCTTTGACCCTTCCTCCAACAGTATCGTTAGACAGGGCTTTGACCCTCTATTCTTTAGTGTCATTAGACAGGGATTTTAGTCTCCCTCCTACGGAATCATTAGACAGAGCTTTGACCCTTCCTCCTACATTATCATTAGACAGGGCTTTAAGAGTCCCTCCTACACTATTCATTATACAGGGCTTTTAGCCTCCATCCTAAAGTATCATTAGAGAGGGCTTTGAGAAACCCTCCTACAGTATCATTAGAGAGGGCTTTGAGAAACCCTCCTACAGTATCATTAGACAGGGCTTTGACCCATCCTCCTACAGAATCATTAGACAGGGGTTTGAGCCTCCCACCTACTGTATCATTAGACAGGGCTTTGACCCTCCTTTCAACAGTATTATTAGTCTATTGACCCTCCCTCCTACAGTGTCAATAGACTGGGCATTGACCCTCCTTCCTATAGTATCATTAAACAGGTATTTGAGCCTCCCTCCAACAGTTTCAATTGACAGGGTTTTGACCCTCTTTCCTAAAGTATCTTTAGACAGGGCTTTGAGCGTACTTCCTATAGTATCATTAGACAGGGCTTTGACCCTACTTCCTGTAGTATCATTAGACAGGGCTTTGAGTCTCCCTCCTACAGTATCATTAGACAGGGCTTTGACCGTCTCTCCTACAGTATCATTAGACAGGGCTTTGACCCTCATTCCTACATTATCAATAAACAGGGCGTTGATCCTCCCACCAACATTATCATTAGACAGGGCTTTGACCCTCCCTCCTACAGTGTCAATAGACTCGGCATTGACCCTCCTCCCTAGAGTATCATTAGACAGGCATTTGAGCCTCCCTCCAACAGTATCAATTGACAGAGTTTTGACCCTCCCTCTTAAAGTATCATTAGACAGGGCTTTGACCATCCCTCCTACAGTATCATTAGACAGGGCTTTGACCCTCCCTCCAACAGTATCATTAGACAGAGCTTTGACCGTCCCTCCTACAGTATCATTAGACAGGGCTTTGACCCTCCCTCCAACAGTATCATTAGACAGAGCTTTGACCGTCCCTCCAACAGATTCATTAGACAGGGCTTTGAGCCTCCCTCCAACAGAATCATTAGACAGGGCTTTGAGCCTCCAGCCTAAAGTATCATAAGAATGGGCTTTGAGCCTCCATCCTACAGTGTCATTAGACAGGGCTTTGAGCGTCCCTCCTAGAGTATAATTAGACAGGGCTTTGACTCCCTCCTACAGTATCATTAGACAGGGCTTTGACCGTCCCTCCTACAGTATCATTAGACAGGGCTTTGACTCCCTCCTACAGTATCATTAGACAGGGCTTTGAGCGTCCCTCCTACAGTGTCATTAGACAGGGCTTTGACCCTCCCTTCTACAATATCGTTAGGCAGGGCTTTGACCCTCCCTCCTACATCATCATTAGAATGGGCTTTGAGCCTCCAACCAACATAATCATTAGACAGGGCTTTGAGCCTCCCTCCACCAGTATCATTTGACAGGGCTTTGAGCCTCCCTCCAACAGTATCAATTGACAGAGTTTTGACCCTCTCTCCTTCAGAATCATTAGACAGGGCTTTGACCCTCCCTCCAACAGAATCATTAGACAGAGCTTTGACCCTCCCTCTTAAAGTATCATTAGGCAGGGCTTTGAGACTCCCACCAACAGTATCATTAGACAGTGCTTTGACCCACCCTCCTACAGTATCATTAGACAGGGCTTTGAGCCTCCAGCCTAAAGTATCATTAGACAGGGCTTTGAGACTCCCACCAACAGTGTCATTAGACAGGGCTTTGACCCTCCCTCCTACAGTATCATTAGACAGGGCTTTGACCCTCCCTCCTACAATATCATTAGGCAGGGCTTTGAGCCTCCCTCCTACAGCATCATTAGAATGGGCTTTGAGCCTCCAACCAACATAATCATTAGACAGGGCTTTGAGCCTCCCTCCTCCAGTATCATTTGACAGGGCTTTGAGCCTCCCTCCTACAGTATCATTAGACAGGGTTTTGACCGTTCCTCATACAGTATCAGTAGACAGGGCTTTGAGCCTCCTTCCTCCAGTATCATTAGACAGGGGTTTGAGCCTCCCTCCAACAGTATCATTAGACAGGGCTTTGAGCCTCCCTCCTACAGTATCATTAGACAGGGCTTTGAGCCTCCCTCCAACAGTATCATTAGACAAGGCTTTGAGCCTCCCTCCTACAGTATCATTAGACATGGCTTTTTGTAAGAAGCATCTTGACATTCAGCCTGTCCCCTCCCTGTGCGCAGACACACTAACATATGTCATATTCTTTGAAATCCCTGCAGGATCAGATGGATGTGAGACTTTATTTTAATGCGGCTAGGTTCAAAATTCGGAGGGAGTAAATCATTTTGATGTTTAGAGCCTTTCTCATTCTCCTCCATCCAGGGAAAATGTGACCAAAATAGGCTATGGTGATTTCAGCTATTTTTATTATGCAAATAATGTAAGACACAAATACACACAGAGAAAACCATTATTTTCTCACACACATACACACACACATCCACCCACACAGTCAGTGCTATGAATCTCCCTTCTCCCTTAGTAAAAGCTCCAGTAAACCCTTCCACTCACATCCAGTTAGATCACTTTTACATTAATAATGCACAGACCTTTATCTATTTCCTCTCTGACCTCTTAAATCACTATCACAGAGCTGCTGGCCACAGACTTAAGACCACCCTCTCCTCTCTAACGCAATCTATTTTTCCTCATTATCTGTCATCTTATCTACTTTCCATTTAGTCAAATACATAATGAGCAATTCATTGAGTATTCATGGTTAAAGGTAACTTATCTCTTCTCAGTATTGAACTGGACCTTGGGCTAAAGGCCAAATTCCCCTTAAAACCAACTTCTCTGCTTTTAAGTGACATCGATGTCAGTTTGAAACATTAATTACAGTGTCAAAATTGACTGAAAAGAGTAGATAGGATAATTTTTTCATAAAGTCAATCTCATCAAAAACTGAGTTTGGTAAGTGCTTGCATCATGACTTACTTGAGGGTTTGGTTTGTCTTACAATTATGTCAACAATTAATGTCCCCCTTTTGCCTATTAACACGTGGTGGCACCATGTTTTCTGAAAAAAGACTGGGCGAATTCGCTTTGCATGGCCCTGTGCACAGGGCGGCCATAGCCCTCTCCTTAGGAGGGCCAATGGAATGGAAGAGCACGCAAAATGAACTCGTCCACTGGAACCTCTTCCCCAGACAAGACGTGTGGTTAGTACTTGTCCTTGCTCGGGAAATAGCTACTCAGGTGAAAATGGGCTTCCATAAAGTTGGTCAACCATCTTCCAGTTTTGTTTATAGCTAGCTACGTTACATGTCAATATTTGATAGACTATGCCACTACGATAGTAGGGTATGATAATGTAACTAGCTGAATGCATAACCTCTCCCTGATGTGTAATGTGAGAGGAAGATTTGCATAGCTAATGTTGCTAATGTTGCACCTGAAGACAGGTTTGATCCCTTCAACTAACGCTAGCTAGCTCATAATCAAGCAAACCAAACGACATGTTTGATGCATGTATCCAGCTTGCTTTCCATAGCATTCCAACATGAACTGGCTAGCTACTGTCCTTGTTTCTTGCGATTCAATGGCACAGACACACCCAAGAAACACTCATATCAAGCCACACCCGCAAGACAATTCTTGTCTGCCTTCAGTCATGGCTGTTAGCATTTCATATCAGACATGGGTAAGTCAGCAACACTAAGGACCTACGCGACACAGTGGAACAATCAAAGAAAACAAAATAGAAAAATATGAACGGTCAAAGTCCACTGAACAACAAAGTCCACTGAATTTCTCTTTTCCTTTTTCCCATATGTTTGTTTGTTTGTTTGTGTGTGTGTGTGTGTGTGCATGCATGACTGTATGTGCGTGTGTGTGTGTGTGTGTGTGTGTGCCTGCGTGAATATGTGTGTGTGTGTGTGTGTGTGTGTGTGATGCAGTGTCTAATCTATAGCATCCATCAGCAGCAGTAAGATTTATGGGGTTAATACCAGAGTCCATTCACAACCCTGAAGTCGTGTTGTTTTTCTCTGTTTGTGGTCTGGTGACAGAAATACTAGATTCACACAGCCCACTCTTGCTATTCCATCCCCATCACAACACCCTATACTCCACTCTCAGTCTCTGCTCCTATGTGTGAGTGTGTGTGTGTGTGTGCGCCTGTGTGTGTGTCTTGTTTGTCTGCCAGTCATTACCCTGTCAGTCCTCTGTTGCTACAAACAAGGTTGTTGTTCCCCAGAAAGACACTGTTGACGTGACACCCCAACACGCTATAGCTGTGGCCCAGATGTTTCACTGAGGAAGGAGAATGGTTCAAGATTCCACCTCCAGCGCTCTACAGAATTAGTATTACGTCAGTGTACAGTACAATATGCATATATACGTGGCATATAGGCTCATAGGATATGTTATGTTTCAGGGTTATGCCCATAGGCTTCCACAGGATTCAGGAAACTCTCCATATGTCAACTGACTCCATTGCAACTCACAGTGATGAGAGAATGAATGGTGACGTGGTAACAGAATCTAAATGATGATTTTAGTTGATATTCTGTGGAAGAGCTGATTATCTGCCTGCTGAGGGAGCAACATCACGAGAGAGATGCTGTGTTCTCTGTGAGCATCCAGATTCTGATTCTAAAGCCATAGCACTGTTGCTCAGCAGTATAGTTACTGTAACACAGCTATTAGACATGATGTATACTACCGTTCAAAATTTGTGGTCACTTAGAAATGTCCTTGTTGTTGAAAGAAAATGTAAAAAATTGTCCTATAAAATAACATCAAATTGATCAGAAATACAGTGTTGACATTGCTAATGTTGTAAATGACTTTTGTAGCTGTAAACTGCAGATTTTTTATGGAATATCTACATAGTTGTACAGAGGCCCATTATCAGCAACCATCACTCCTGTGTTCCAGCTAATCCAAGTTTATCATTTTAAAAAGCTAATTGATCATTAGAAAACTATTTTGCAATTATGTTAACACAGCTGAAAACGGTTGAGCTGATTAAAGAAGCAATAAAACGGGCCTTCTTTAGACTAGTTGAGTATCTAATATATATATATATATATATATATATATATGTATATATATATATATATATATATGGATCATTTGTGGGATTGATTAAGAGCTCAAAATGTCCAGATTTTTTGTTGTTGCAAAAAACACACACAATCCTTTCCAAAGGGCTGTGGGGTGAGACAGGCATGCAGCTAAAGCCCCACCCTCTTCAACATATATAACAATTAATTGGCAACGGCACTAGAACAGTCTGCATCACCCGGCTTCACCCTACAAGAATCTGAAGTCAAATATCTACTGTTTGCTGATGATCTGGTGCTTCTGTCACAAACCAAGGAGGGCCTACAGAAGCACCGAGATCTTCTGCACAGATTCTGTCAGTCCTGGGCCCTGACAGTAAATCTCAGAAAGATAAAAATAACGGGGTTCCAAAAAATATTCAGTTGCCAGGACCACAAATATAAATTCCATCTCGACACTGTTGCCTTAGAGCACCCAAGAAAATATACCACAACCTAAACATCAGCTCCACAAGTAACTTCCACAAAGCTGTGAACGATCTGAGAGACAAGGCAAGAAGGGCCCTCTATGCCATCAAAAGGTACATAAAATTTGACATACCAATTAGGATCTGGCTAAAAATACTTGAATCAATTATAAAACCCATTGCCCTTTAAGGTTGTGAGGTCTGGGGTCCACTCACCAACCAAGAATTCACTCAATGGGACAAAAACCAAACTGTGAATTTGCATGCAGAATTCTGCAAAAATATCGTAAAACACTAAATAATATAATAGTGCTTTAATGAATAAGGCTGATACCCGCTAATACGGCCGATACCCGCTAATTATCAAAATCCAGAAAATAGACGTTCAATTCTACAACCACCTAAAAGGAAGTGATTCCCAAACCTTCCATAACAAAGCCATCACCTAGAGAGAAAAAAACCTGGAGAAGAGCCCCCTAAGCAAGCTGATCCTGGGGCGCAACACAATTAGACCCATCCAAATCATGAGAAAACAAAAAGATAATTACTTGACACATTGGAAAGAATTAACAAAAAAACTGAGCAAACTAGAATGGCCCTAAACAAAGAGAACACAGTGGCAATCTTTGACTATGTGCAGACTCAGTGAGCATAGCCTTGCTATTGAGAAAGGCTCTCGAAGGCAGACCTGGCTCTCAAGAGAAGACAAACTATGTGCCGACTGTCAACAAAATGAGGTGAAAACTGAGCTGCACTTCCTAACCTCCTGCCAAATGTATGACCATATTAGAGATACATATTTCCTTTAGATTACACAGACCCACAAAGAATTTAAAAAAAAAAAAACCTGTTGCCACAAGAAAAGGTCAACCGGTGAAGAACATACACCATTGTAAATACAACCTATATTTATGTTTATTTATATTCCATTTTGTACTTTAACTATTTGCACATCATTACAACACTGTATATTTACATAAAATGACATGAAATATCTTTATTCTTTTGGAACTTTTGTGCGTAAAATTTTGACTGTTAATTTGTGGTTATTTATTTCACTTTTGTTTATCTATTTCACTTGCTTTTGCAATGTAAACATGTTTCCCATGCCAATAAAGCCCCTTAAATTGAAATTGAATTGAAATTGAAAAATTGAAAGAGAGAGAGAGAACGAGAGAGAGAGACAGACAGAGAGAGAGAGAGAGACAGAGAGACAGACAGAGACACAGAGAGAGAGAGAGAGAGAGAGAGAGAGAGAGAGGATATTCATGCAAATTAAGAAGTGAGAGAAAAGTATGCAATAGCGACAATATTACAATTAAAGTCCGAAGTTTACATACACCTTAGCCAAATACATTTAAACTCAGTTTTTACACAATTCCTGACATTTAATCCGAGTAAAATATCCCCTGTTTTAGGTCAGTTAGGATCACCACTTTATTTTAAGAATGTGAAATGTCAGAATAATAGTAGAGAGAATGATTTTTATTTCAGCTTTTATTTCTTTCATCACATTCCCAGTGGGTCAGAAGTTTACATCCCCTCAATTAGTATTTGGTAGCATTGCCTTTAAATTGTTTAACTTGGGTCAAACGTTTTGGGTAGCCTTCAACAAGCTTCCTACAATAAATTGGGGGAATTTTGGCCCATTCCTCCTGACAGAGCTGGTGTAACTGAGTCAGGTTTGTAGGCCTCCTTGCTCGCACACACTTTTTCAGTTTTGTCCACACATTTTCTATAGGATTGAGGTCAGGGCTTTGTGATGGCCACTATAATACCTTGACTTTGTTGTCCTTAAGCCATTTTGCCACAACTTTGGAAGTATGCTTGGGGTCATTGTCCATTTGGAAGACCCATTTGCGACCAAGCTTTAACTTCCTGACTGATGTCTTGAGATGTTGCTTCAATATATCCACATAATTTTCCTCCCTCATGATGCCATCTATTTTGTGAAGTGCACCAGTCCCTTCTGCAGCAAAGCACCCCCACAACATGATGCTGCCACCCCCGTCCATCACGGTTGGGATGGTGTTCTTTGGCTTGCAAGCCTCCCCCTTTTTCCTCCAAACATAACGATGGTCATTATGGCCAAATAGTTATATTTTTGTTTTAGAAGACCAGAGAACATTTCTCCAAAAAGTACCATCTTTGTCCCCATGTGCAGTTGCAAACCGTAGTCTGTCTTTTTTATGCCGGTTTTGGAGCAGTGGCTTCTTTCTTGCTGTGCGGCCTTTCAGGTTGTGTCGATATAGGACTCGTTTTACTGTGGATATAGATCATGTTGTACCTGTGTCCTCCAGCATCCTTTGCTGTTGTTCTGGGATTGATTTGCACTTTTCGCACCAAAGTACGTTAATCTCTAGGAGACAGAACGCGTCTCCTTCCTGAGCGGTATGAAAGCTGTGTGGTCCCATGTTGTTTATACTTGCGCACCATTGTTTGTACAGATGAACGTTGTACCTTCAGGCGTTTGGAAATTGCTCCCATGAATGAACCAGACTTGTGGAGGTCTACAATTGTTTTTCTGAGATCTTGGCTGATTTCTTTTCATTTCCTCATGATGTCAAGCAAAGAGGCATTGAGTTTGAAGGTAGGCCTTGAAACACATCCACAGGTACACCTCCAATTGACTCATATGATGTCAATTAGCCTATCAGAAGCTTCTAAAGCCATGACATGATTTTATGGAATTTTCCCAGCTGTTTAAAGGCACAGTGTCACGTCCTGGCCAGTATATAAGGTTAATTGTTTTGTAGTTTGGTCAGGGCGTGACAGAGGGTATTTGTTTTATGTGGTTCAGGGTGGTGTGTTTGTTCAAAGGGGGTGTTTGATTTAGTATTTCCGGGGTTTTGGTTTATAGTCTATGTTTATGTATTTCTATGTCTAGTCTGGTGAGTGTGTTTCTATGTTGGTTAATTGGGGTTGGGACTCTCAGTTGAAGGCAGGTGTTGTCTATCTGCCTTTGATTGAGAGTCCCATATATAAGGGTGTGTTTGTGATTTGTGGGTGATTGTGCTGTGTTGAGCCTAGGCTTTGCCAGACTGTTTTGTTGTTGTTCGTTCGTTTTCGTGTTTTGTTGTTTTGGAGTGTTCTTTTGATTGAATAAATGTTCAAAATGAGCATAGACGTACCTGCTGCGTATTGGTCCTCTTTCACCGACGACAACTGTGACACACAGTCAACTTAGTGTAACTTCTGACCCACTGGAATTGTAATACAGTGAATTATAAGTGAAATAATCTGTCTGTAAACAATTGTTGGAAAAATGACTTGTGTCATGCACAAAGTAGAAGTCCTAACCAGCCAAATTTGTGGAGTGGTTGAAAAATGAGTTTTAATGACTCCAACCTAATTGTATGTAAACTTCCGACATCAACTGTATGTTCATGCACTTAATTTAATTGTTGTGCTTATTGCTTTATCAACTCCGTAAGCCTTTACTTGAAAGGGGGGAAATTAAAAGAGGGAAGATGGATGAGAGAAGAGAAAGACTCAAATAAAGAGCGAGAGAGAGAGAGAGAGAGAGAGAGAGAGAGAGAGAGGGGCAGGGGTGTGACAGTAGTGTACTGCTGGTATGCTAGCAGGCTGGCAGGCTAGCTGCAGCGTAGCAGGTTAGCAGGCTAGCAAGCTGGCAGGCTAGCTCCAGTGTAGCAGGCTAGCTTTAGTGTTGGGCAGGAAGATAAAAGGGAGCGGTATGAGGCTAAATGGGTGAGGATTCATAATGCCTTGACCACAGATGGAGACAAATTGCCTTCTTGATAAGGGCACTTAGGCAATTGTGGGAATGAACAACGGTGTGCGTGTGTTGTAGTGGTGTCGCAGGCTAATTGATCACCATGGCTATCTCTGTGTGTGTTTGCCTGTATACTTGCATGCATGTGTGTGTTTGTGTGTCTTTGTGTGTCTTTGTCTGTCTTTGTCTGTGTGTGTGTGTGTGTGTGTGTGTGTGTGTGTGTGTGTGTGTGTGTGTGTGTGTGTGTGTGTGTGTGTGTGTGTGTGTGTGTGTGTGTGTGTGTGTGTGTGTGTGTGCGTGTGTGTGTGTTTGTTAGAATGTGTCCACTAAAGCTGCTCTGAATAATTCGCTGTAGGTAATTAAAACAGGAGAAGTACGAGCCACAATAACTAACTAACTATTCCAACATTCATACATGTGTTATCTTTTCCAATTTCACACTAACCCCCCGAGGAATATTCATTCATATTCAGAGCTATGTACTTCCATTCCCAGGAATAAATACTTGTAATGCACACATTGAGTAGTTAGCACCTCCCAGTGTTGGAAACATCATTAGAAAGGAGTTCTCTGTTCCACCAGTGCAGTGTGTTGTGTGCTGAGGCTCAGAGTTGATAAAAGGCATTCTAGTGAATTTGTTGTAAAGGTGCCTTCAAGGTCTGCTGCTTAACTAATGCAATTCTCTCTGACAGGAGCCCTTTCAGACTAACTCTAAAATAGATCCATCAGCCCAGCAACCAATCTCAACTTTGTTCCCAGAAATAAAAATACACACACACACTCATAAACACACACACAGCACACACACACATTCATGACCACAAACACACGACACATACAGACTCCTAAAGTGGGAACTCCTATAGACGCCCACACAAGTGAGCACATACAGTATAAACATTCACGGCACACACACACACACACACACACACACACACACACACACACACACACACACACACACACACACACACACACACACACACACACACACACACACACACACACACACACACACACACACACACACACACACACACACACACACATACAACACACACGACACATATACACTCACTCTCTTAAAGAATCCGCAGATCAAACCAAGGCCTTGATGTGACAAAGGCAGAGCCCAAGGATAGAAAAACACTTTTCTCTGAGCGAGGCCGATTGCTGTGAAATGGAATGGAAACAATGATACCTATAGAGCACAACAAGCTCCTTGACAGAGCAGAGCAGGGCTAACATCACGTTAGTGGTATGGAGCACAACAAGCTCCATGACAGAGCAGAGCAGGGCTAACATCACGTTAGTGGTATGGAGCACAACAAGCTCCATGACAGAGCAGAGCAGGGCTAGCATCACGTTAGTGGTATGGACCACAACAAGCTCCATGACAGAGCAGAGCAGGGCTAACATCACGTTAGTGATATGGAGCACAACAAGCTCCTTGACAGAGCAGAGCAGGTCTAACATCACGTTAGTGGTATAGAGCACAACAAGCTCCTTGACAGAGCAGAGCAGGTCTAACATCACGTTAGTGGTATGGAGCACAACAAGCTCCTTGACAGAGCAGAGCAGGGCTAACATCACGTTAGTGATATGGACCACAACAAGCTCCATGACAGAGCAGAGCAGGGCTAACACCACGTTAGTGGTATGGAGCACAACAAACTGATCCTCCACCCCTCCTCACAAGTTTGGGGTCACTTAGAAATGTCCTTGTTTTTGAAAGAAAAGCTAATTTTTTGTCCATTAAAATCAAATAAAATAGATCAGAAAAACAGTGTAGCACAGTTCCCGCTCAGCCCAGTCAAAACTGTTCGCTGCTCTGGCACCCCAATGGTGGAACAAGCTCCCTCACGACGCCAGGACAGCGGAGTCAATCACCACCCTCCGGATACACCTGAAACCCCACCTCTTTAAGGAATGCCTGGGATAGGATATAGTAATCCTTCTAACCCCCCCCCCAAAAAAAAGATATAGATGTACTATTGTAAAGTGGTTGTTCCACTGGATATCATAAGGTGAATGCACCAATTTGTAAGTCGCTCTGGATAAGAGCGTCTGCTAAATGACGTAAATGTAATGTAAATGTTAATGTTGTAAATGACTATTGTAGCTGGAAATGGCTGATTTTTTTATGCAATATCTATATAGGCATACAGAGGCCCATTATCAGCAACCATCACTCCTGTGTTCCAATGGCACATTGTGTTAGCTAATCCAAGTTAATCATTTTAAAAGGCTAAATGATCATTAGAAAACCCTTTTGCAATTATGTTTGCAAAGCTGAAAACTGTTGTCCTGATTAAAGAAGCAATAAAACTGGCCTTCTTTAAACTAGTTGAGAATCTGGAGTATCAGCATTTATGGGTTCGATTACAGGCTCAAAATGGCCAGAAACAAAGACTTTCTTCTGAAACTCGTCAGTCTATTCTTGTTCTAAGAAATGAAGGCTATTCCATGCGAGAAATTGGCAAGAAACTGAATATCTCATACAACGCTGTGTACTACTCCCTTCACAGAACATGGCAAACTGGCTCTAACCAGAAAGAAAGAGGAGTGGGAGGCCCAGTTGCACAACTGAGTAAGAGGACAAGTACATTAGAATGTCTAGATTGAGAAACAGACGCCTCACAGGTCCTCAAC
This sequence comes from Salmo trutta, assembly GCF_901001165.1. NCBI lineage: Eukaryota > Metazoa > Chordata > Actinopteri > Salmoniformes > Salmonidae > Salmo > Salmo trutta. The sequence goes on from NC_042982.1 coordinate 34,535,636, forward strand.
CGGCAGCTTCATTAAATAGTACCTGCAAAACATCAGTCTCAACGTCAACAGTGAAGAGGCAACTCCGGGATTCTGGTTGTCTAGACAGAGTTGAAAAGAAAAAGCCATATCTCAGACTGGCCAATAAAAAAATAGATCGGCAAGAACACACACACTGGACAGAGGAACTCTGCCTAGAAGGCCAGCATCCCGGAGTCGCCTCTTCACTGTTGACGTTGAGACTGGTGTTTTGCGGGTACTATTTAATTAAACCGCCAGTTGAGGACTTGTGAGGTGTCTGTTTGAACCCACAAATGCTGATGCTCCAGGTACTCAACTAGTCTAAAGGCCAGTTTTATTGCTTCTTTAACCAGGACAACAGTTTTCAGCTGTGCTAACATAATTGCAAAAGGGTTTTCTAAGGATCAATTAGCCTTTTAAAATGATGAACGTGGATTAGCTAACACAACATGCCATTGGAGCACAGGAGTGATGGTTGCTAATAATGGGTCTCTGTACGCCTATGTAGATATTCCATTAAAAATCAGTGGTAGTGTATCTACATTAGGGATTAAAGTGTTGCGAAGAATCCGTTTGCAGATTGCTAATTCCGCAGCTGTCCGCCCGCAACAAACTAACATTTAACAACGCAGCGGTTGATTATTCTTGCGACTTATCTGTGTGTGTTTTTAGATGAAAGCCTTGTTTTTCTCATTCCCCGTTGTGTTTTTTTTTTGTTGTTGCTTGTTTATCATCCAACTTCAGTAGTCGCATCCCAAGTAGAAATAGCTGGGTTCAGACAAAATGCCTTCCTGCTAATTATCTGCAATTCTTCATCTTCATGAGACCACTCTTATTTCCCTCTTACATGTGAATGCATTTGCATAATAATGACTAACTCTCCTCTCAGTGTAAATACGTGGCTGGTACTGATGAGGATTTGGCTGTCCTAATTCCAGGGCTTGTTAAGAGACAGGCTTGAGCCTCCAGGGGGAGCTGTGCAGGGCCACCTGGGAGACAGAGGAGAGAGCTGGTCCTGGGTAGGGCCACCTGGGAGACAGAGGAGAGAGTAGATCCAGGGTAGAGCCACCAGAGAGATAGGGGAGGGACAGGAGGGCCTAGGTAGGGCAACAGAGGAGCCAGGGTATAAGATTACAAAGCATTCAAACATAGTCCATTATCTTCTGCAAGAGCCTGCCTGTCAAGAGGTAGAATGGGCTGACAATGAATGAGACCGTCATATATAATTTCAATGAAAATAACCCAGACAATTACAACATGATTCTAAAGGTTTGAATTCAGAACATCAATTCAGAACAGTTCCAGAGCCAGGAAAAGTGTGACATGCAAGCAAAAGCTACATTACAAGTTCAGATCTCTGCCGCTGTTTAAACCTGAAATCTACCTGAAACCTGACGTCTAATAATACCCTAGGTTTCTCTAATGGTCTACTGAGATCTCCAGTAATTGCACTGGAAGGTGACAGTTTTTCTTTTCAAATATCACGTTGGGATTATTCAGCTGCTGTTTGGAAACATTTCACACATTTGGGATTCAAAGGACAACAGTGGCTGTAATTACACACAGCCAGCCTGAGCAACATGAGGGCATTAGTAAGGAACTACTGTCAGGTTGTTTAGCTGTGACTGTTCACAGTGGGACGGTAAGAGGACCACTGGATCTCTATTCAAACATAACAAACACCGGCTGATAGAGGATCAGTTTCAATAAATGTTTTTGCAACTATCAACACCAACTCTCTCCCTCTCCCGCTCTCTCCCTTCCTCTCCCTTTCCCTCTCCCTTTCCCTCTCCCTCTCTTTTTCCTTCGCCTCTAGCCTTTCTTTCTCCCCCACCCTCTCCCTCTCCTCCACCATCACCCTCTCCTTCACCCTCTCCCCCTCCTCCTCTCTCTCCCTCTCCTCCCCTCTCCATCTCCGCTTCCATTGATCACCCTTCAGATTATTTTACAACTTGACTGGAGTCCAGTTGTGGTAAATTTAATTGATTGGACATGATTTGGAAAGGCACACACCTGTCTATATAAGGTCCCACACTTAAAAGTGCATGTCAGACTCTTCCTAGAGCTGTCCGGCTGGCCAAACAGAAGAATGGGTGAAACTCCCCAAATACAGGAATACCAAGCTTGTAGCATCATACCCAAGAAGACTCGAGGCTGTAATCGCTGCCAAAGGTGCGTCAACAAAGTACTGATTAAAGGGTTTGAATACTAAGGTAAATGTGATATAGTGTATTACAGTCAACATACAGTCACATAACATACAGTATTACAGTCAACATACAGTAAAATAGTGTACAGTATTACAGTCTACATAGAGTAACATAGTGTAGTACATGTCAACATACAGTAACATAATGTACACTATTAGTCAACATACAGTAAAAGTGTACAATATTACAGTCAACATACAGTAAAAGTGTACAATATTACAGTCAACATACAGTAAAAGTGTACAATATTACAGTCAACATACAGCAACATAGTGTACAGTATTAAAGTCAACAAACATTAACATAGTGTATTACATGTCAACAGTAACATATTCTAGTAAACATAGTTACATAATTTACAGTATTACAGTCAACAAACAGTCACATAGTGTACAGTACTACATTCAATATAAAATAACAGTGTGTGGTATTGCTGTCCACATACAGTAACATAGTGTACAGTATTACAGTCAAAATACAGTTACATAGTGTACAGTATTACAGTCAATATACAGTAACATAGATTATCACAGTCAACATTAATCAACATAGAGTATTACAGTCAATATGCAGTAACATAGTGTACAGTATTACAGTCTACATACTGTAACATAGTGTATTGCAGTTAACATACAGTAACAGTGTACAGTTTTACATGCAATATACATTAATGCAGTGTACAGTATTAGTCAATATACAGTAATGTAGTGTATTACAGTCAATATACAGTAAAATAGTGTACAGTATTACAGTCTACATACAGTAACAGTGTATTACAGTCTACATACAGTAACAGTGTATTACAGTCAATATACAGTAACATAGTTTACAGTATTACAGTCTACATACAGTAACAGTGTAATAGAGTCAACACACAGTACAATAGTGTACAGTATTACAGTCTACATACAGTAACAGTGTATTACAGTCTACATACAGTAAAATAGTGAACAGTATTACAGTCTACATACAGTAACAGTGTATAACAGTCTACATACAGTAACAGTGTATTACAGTCTACATACAGTAACAGTGTACAGTATTACAGTCAATATTCAGTAAAATAGTGTACAGTATTGCAGTCAATATACAGTAACATAGTGTACAGCAGCAGGAGAGAGCAGTATCATCCAGACACACCATATGTAACCTGCTGTAATGTGCCTGAGACATGGATTGACATGGGCCTGCTCACATCAGCACCTGCCTGCCTGCCTGCCTGCCTGCCTGCCTGCCTGCCTGCCTGCCTGCCTGCCTGCCTGCCTGCCTGCCTGTCTGCCTGTCTGTCTGCTCTGTCTGCTCGGTCTGCCTGTCTGTCTGCTCTGTCTGCCTGTCTATATGTCTGCCTGCTCTGTTATTTATGAAGCTGACCCCTGTTAATGAGCGCTTAGTAGACTAATGGACTCAATCACCTGTGTGTGCACAAGGGCTGTGTATGTGTGTGTGTGCACGAGGGCTGTGTGTGTGTGTGTGTGTGTGTGTGTGTGTGTGTGTGTGTGTGTGTGTGTGTGTGTGTGTGTGTGTGTGAGTGTGTGTGTGTGCACAAGGGCTGTGTATGTGTGTGTGTGTGTGTGTGTGTGTGTGTGTGTGTGTGTGTGTGTGTGTGTGTGTGTGTGTGTGTGTGTGTGTGTGTGTGTGTGTGTGCGCACCCACACGTATTTGAAGGGTGTGGGGAATGCGCACAGAGCGCCAGCCTGCAATATTGATGCATTTAACATTTTGATGGTTCATAGTAATGTAAATAACCATTGCTGTGGTGAAGAGAAATATTTCTCAGAAGTGACAGTAAGGAATAAGAGGTGGAGGATGACAGAGTGTATGTGCTCTTCAGTGGGGGAATGGGTGCGTACTTTGCCGTGTATGCCAGTTAAGCAAGGAAGGAAGAGAAACAGCATCTAGACTCAAGAGGAATTTTATACACATGGAACATGTGTCATCATCATAACATAAAGCAACATGGCTACAGTGTTTTCCTCATGTTTTGTCGCTCCCTCATCACTCAAATCACAGCCACAGAAAATAAACTTCACACAGTAAAGCATCTCAGCTCAGAGAGAGGGAGGAGAGAGAAAGAGGAGAGAGGGAGGGAGAGGGAGAGAGAGAGAGAAAGAGAGAGAGAGAGAGAGAGAGAGAGAGAGAGAGAGAGAGGAGAAAGAGAGGGAGAGAGGAGAGAGAGACAGACATGTATCTGTATTTAAGATTTCCCCCCCAGAATTGTGTTCTGTTGATTCCTACAAATCCCTCTTCATCATCAAAGTCCATCATGTATCTTTTCCAAAAAGTATTGAAATGGGGTTCCTTAGTAGATTTCAAGAGAGGACTATAATAAAACAGAGAGAACAAGGTAACACATTAGAGTACACAGACTTGAAATCTAAATCCATAACTACACAGGAGCGCAGATGATGTCTCCGTCTGCTATGGACTCAGCAGGGACTCCATGGACTCAGCAGGGACTCTATGGACTCAGCAGGGACTCTATGGACTCAGCAGGGACTCTATGGACTCAGCAGGGACTCCATGGAATCAGCAGGGACTCTATGGAATCAGCAGGGACTCTATGGAATCAGCAGGGACTCTATGGAATCAGCAGGGACTCTATGGAATCAGCAGGGACTCCTCGGAATCAGCCCAGTTCCCACTCTTCCTTCTTTTATGAACTACCCAGCTCCATTTCAATAGAAGTCTTAAACCACTGCTGTACTGTCACCCTCCCTCCCTCCCTCCCTCCCACCCAGCCCTGCTCTGTTCTGTTCAGCCCTGGAGCCTGCAGGCCCATCAGACTACTGTCCTGTCTCCCCTCCCACCCAGCCCAGCTCTGTTCTGTTCAGCCCTGGAGCCTGCAGGCCCATCAGACTACTGTCCTGTCTCCCCTCCCACCCAGCCCTGCTCTGTTCTGTTCAGCCCTGGAGCCTGCAGGCCCATCAGACTACTGTCCTGTCTCCCCTCCCACCCAGCCCTGCTCTGTTCTGTTCAGCCCTGGAGCCTGCAGGCCCATCAGACTACTGTCCTGTCTTTCCTCCCACCCAGCCCTGCTCTGTTCAGCTCAGCCCTGGAGCCTGCAGGCCCATCAGACTACTGTCCTGTCTCCCCTCCCACCCAGCCCAGCTCTGTTCAGCTCAACCCTGGAGCCTGCAGGCCCATCAGCCTACTGTCCTGTCTCCCCTCCCACCCAGCCCTGCTCTGTTCAGCTCAGCCCTGGAGCCTGCAGGCCCATCAGACTACTGTCCTGTCTCCCCTCCCACCCAGCCCAGCTATGCTCTTTTCAGCCCAGCCTTCACACAGCTACTCCAGCTCTAATCTGTGAGTCGGTAAAGCACTAGCAACAGCCCAGCCATCCCTCCCATCACTGCAGGCTAATGCCATTGGACACACTCCCACCCCGCTCCCAATCTCAACTCTGGAAAAGCTCAGCAGTGTGTAGTGAGGTTGGGTAACGTGTGTGACAGAGGAAGAGGAGGGTAGATCTGTCTGTACAGCACAGCGTCACATGGACCAGCAGCAATCAGGGCTCAATGGAGGAGTTAAAGCTGGATTACTGCAGGGAAAACAGCCTCTCAGAGATTTGGCAGCAGCGGGGGCTGAACAATCTGCAGGGCCTTCTGTAGCTTTGTAGAAGGAGAGAACAGGTGACTGATCAAAGCACCACAGCATGGATGGGAGGGGGAATCTAAAGGTGGATAACTCACACATCTGCTGCCGGGCTAGAGTCTAGTGTGGAGGGATTTGGTCACCTCATGTAAGTCAAATCAACAGGATAGCTAGCAACACACCACAAGGCATTTTCTGCTTTACTGCTCAGCACAGAGTAAAATAATGAATCGTACAGCACAGATGGATACTTCATTGCAGGTAACTATCAACACAAACACAGCACCAAAACAGAGGAAGAAGACTCCAGAGGCTTTGCAGTACTTTTAGCAGAGATACACAGCTTTCTACTGCTGCTGTTGTTGTCGTTCTTAGTGGTGAGAGGGAGTTGTACCCAGAGGGATTGTTTTTTACTTCCAGCGGGGACTGCAAATCTCTCATGAATCTCTTCAAAACTGGGATACCTCTGTTTGGCAGGACATCAATAGAGACCCTCTCTTAAGGCCCAACTTCTATGTGGAGCCATGAATCTGAGGAAATGCTCAGCCCTGTTGTGTTGTCTTTCCTGACCAGGTCACACACGGATGACATTGGACCATATGAAACAGAGGCATTGGTAGGGATTTGATGTGAAAGGTCTTCCGTTCTCAAAGGGCAACTGGCTCTCAGCCACGATCAGACACAGTGCCCATTATCCCTCCCTCAACAAAGAATGTGACGGAGAGAGAGATAGAGACAGACAGACAGAGAGAGAGATACACAGAGAGAGAGAGAGAGAGAGAGATACATAGACAGAAAGGGAGACAGAGACAGACAGAGAGAGAGAAAAAGAGAGAAAAAGAGAGAGAAGGAGAGAGAGGGAGAGAGCAAGACAGAGGGAGATGAAGAGATACAGTAGATGCAAATGGATTTTGTGGCAGAGAGAGACGGTCACTCACTCCTCCCAGAGTAATTGCACATGACATTTAATTGTGAGATCGTGGCGTTGTTTAATCAGATGTATCCTCGAGCATCTAATTAGTCTTTGCCAAGAAAAGACGAACATTCAAGAGCAAACAAGCACACATTTGTTTTGCAGTGCTAACACACACAGTTCATCTCCACTCTGATTTCGCACACTCTGCCTGGGCGATGTGGAGTAATCAATTTCACATGGCTGTTACTGCCAGTCTAACAGTCTAACACTGTCCAGTCTGGGAGGTGATTGAGATTCAGTAGGTTTTTAGCAAGGCTGATACTGCTCTGGAATGTTCAGTGTGTGTGTGTGTGTGTGTGTGTGTGTGTGTGTGTGTGTGTGTGTGTGTGTGTGTTTGCGTGCGTGCGTGCGTGTGTGTGTGTGTTTGTGTGTGCGTGCGTACGTGCGTGCGTGTGTGTGTGTGCGTGTGTGTGTGTGTTTGCGTGGGTGCGTGTGTGCGTGCGTGCGTGCGTGTGTGTGTGTGTGTGTTTGCGTGCATGCGTGTGTGCGTGTGTGTGCGTGCGTGTGTGCGTGTGTGCGTGTGTGTGTGTGTTTGTGCATGCGTTTTACACATTCACAGACGTCTGTTGCGTTAGGCTAAATGCCTTCTCAAAAGCTTTTTATGGACATCTCAACTGTCCTGCCAATAGAAAACTTTTAGCACACTCCCTCCACATGACATGCTGCTAATTAGCCAGCCCTTCAATGTTTAACACCACAACCACTTGAAAAATGCCACTCTTCCAGTTGGAAACTGAAAGGCAATTCATGTCAAGTGTAAAATTGTCAACCTTGTTGAAGCGGCAGAAGTATGGCTGATATCCCTCATTAGTATGATAAAGGTTCCTCCTCTCCTTCCATCCAGATTACAGACACTTCCTCCCTCCAACACCATAATGTATAATGATCATCTGTAGTGACACTCCATCACCATAATGTATAATGATCATCTATAGTGATAGTCCATCACCATAATGTATAATGATCATCTGTAGTGACACTCCATCACCATAATGTATAATGATCATCTATAGTGATAGTCCATCACCATAATGTATAATGATCATCTATAGTGACACTCCATCACCATAATGTATAATGATCATCTATAGTGATAGTCCATCACCATAATGTATAATGATCATCTATAGTGATACTCCATCACCGTAATATATAATGATCATCTATAGTGATACTCCATCACCATAATATATAATGATCATCTATAGTGATAGTCCATCACCATAATATATAATGATCATCTTTAGTGATACTCCATCACCATAATATATAATGATCATCTATAGTGATAGTCCATCACCATAATGTATAATGATCATCTATAGTGATACTCCATCACCATAATATATAATGATCGTCTATAGTGATACTCCATCACCATAATGTATAATGATCATCTATAGTGATAGTCCATCACCATAATATATAATGATCATCTATAGTGATACTCCATCACCATAATATATAATGATCATCTATAGTGATAGTCCATCACCATAATATATAATGATCATCTAGAGTGATACTCCATCACCATAATGTATAATGATCATCTATAGTGATAGTCCATCACCATAATATATAATGATCATCTATAGTGATACTCCATCACCATAATATATAATGATCATCTATAGTGATACTCCATCACCATAATATATAATGATCATCTTTAGTGATACTCCATCACCATAATATATAATGATCATCTATAGTGATAGTCCATCACCATAATGTATAATGATCATCTATAGTGATACTCCATCACCATAATATATAATGATCATCTATAGTGATACTCCATCGCCATAATATATAATGATCATCTATAGTGATACTCCATCACCATAATATATAATGATCATCTATAGTGATAGTCCATCAACATAATGTATAATGATCATCTATAGTGATAGTCCATCACCATAATATATTATGATCATCTATAGTGATACTCCATCACCAAAATATCACAAATAGAAATTGGAGCCAAAGCCACCGTTGAGCTATTGAGAACATTGGGACATGTGGAGATGCTGTTCTGCTCAGGTATATCTGTGTACTCTAGCGCTGATATTAGCATGCAGAGCAGCGTAGGGAGAGTACAGCAGAGGCCTATACCTAATGACTCCTGTTCCCTGTCCTCTCCCTCAGTCTGTCGCTGCTTGTGTGATGTTCCCAATGAGCTGTGGCCCCATTCCCATTCCCACTCCCAGCAGCCTCCTTCACTGACAGCTTCCACCTCTTCCGCACCACCACCACCCAGCAACAGTGGTCACATCACATCACATCCTCATTATAATGGTGTGTGAAGTGTGAAAACACTTAACTGAGAGGCAGCATGTTAATTTGAGCAGCATCATTTCAGAGCGGGCCAGACAGGAGCCGCGCGGCTTTAATTACGCCCTAATGTCCAAATAGAGCAAACAGGATCGGCATGAAGGTGCTATGTGATACCGGCGGCCATTTGCTGGTTTCAATCAGTGTTTTACCTCCAGATATCTAAGAACCAGAGGGCTAAATGACTAGAAGGCATTGTGTGTTCATTGGTTTGATCGTCTGTTACGTCTTATAATAGTTTATTACAACATTTCTGTCTTCTGATCACGTAGTAACCTTGGTATGGTGTTTAGTTTACCACTATATCCTGATGTAAAGCATGTCTTCCATAACCATTCTGACAGTGGAGCGTAACACAGACTGATGTGACAGCACTAATCTACCTGTGAAGTCACAGGAGGCTGGTGAGGGGAGGACGGCTCACAAGAATGACTGGAATGAATGGAATTTAAACATTTCGCATTGACATTTTACAAACCATGTGTTTGATGTGTTGATACCATTCCATTCAACCCATTCCAGTCATTACAATGAGCCTGTCCTCCCCAAATAAGGTGCTACCAGCTGACTGTGTGCCAGGTGTTGGTGTAGTGTTCCAGTCTACTGCAGGGCCCTGTGGTAAATACTGCTTACCTCAGGAACATATTCATTGAGCCAGGCGTACTGGCCTGGTAAACAAACTGTATCATGCTGTCAGGATTCTACTAAGCCATTAAATTATGGATCCCCCAAAACTCCATGGTCAGCTCCCCTGCTGTCCCTCCCCTGCTGTCCCTCCCCTGCTGTCCCTCCATCTCCCAGTGGATGATATTACGGTGGGTTTCCTCCGCACGCTCTCTCTCTTTCTCTCTCTCAATTCAATTCAAGGGGCTTTATTGGCATGGGAAACATATGTTAACATTGCCAAAGCAAGTGAGGTAGATAATATACAAAGTGAAATAAACAATAAAAATGAACAGTAAACATTACACTCACAGATGTTCCAAAATAATAAAGACATTGCAAATGTCATATTTTGCATATATACAGTGTTGTAACGATGTAAAAATGGTTAAAGTACAGAAGGGAAAATAAATAAGCATAAATATGGGTTGTATTTACAATGGTGTTTGTTCTTCACTGGTTGACCTTTTCTTGTGGCAACAGGTCACAAATCTTGCTGCTGTGATTGCACACTGTGGTATTTCACCCAGTAAATATGGGAGTTTATCAAAATCGGGTTAATTTTCAAATACTTTGCTGATCTTTGTAATCTGAGGGAAATATGTGTCTCTAATATGGTCTTACATTTGGCAGGAGGTTAGGAAGTACAGCTCAGTTTCCACCTAATTTTGTGGGCAGTGTGCACATAGCCTGTCTTCTCTTGAGAGCCAGGTCTGCCTACGGCAACCTTTCTCAATAGCAAGGCTATGCTCACTGAGTCTGTACATAGTCAAAGCTTTCCTTAAGTTTGGGTCAGTCACAGTGGTCAGGCATTCTGCCACTGTGTACTCTCTGTTTAATTATCTTATTGTTTTCTCATGATTTGGTTGGGTCTAATTGTGTTGATGTCCTGGGGCTCTGTGGGGTCTGTTTGTGTTTGTGAACAGAGCTCCAGGACCAGCTTGCTTAGTGGACTCTTCAGGTTAATTTCTCTGTAAGTGATGGCTTTGTTATTGAAGGTTTGGGAATCGCTGCCTTTCAGGTGGTTGTAGAATTGAACGTCTCTTTTCTGGATTTTGATAATTAGCGGGTATCGGCCTAATTCTGCTCTGCATGCATTATTTGGTGTTCTACGTTGTACACAGGATATTTTTGCAGAATTCTGCATGCAGAGTCTCAATTTGGTGTTTGTCCCATTTTGTGGATTCTTGGTTGGTGAGTGGACCCCAGACCTCACAACCATAAAGGGCAATGGGTTCTATAACTGAGTCAAGTATTTTTAGCCAGATCCTAATTGGTATGTTGAATTGTATGTTCCTTTTGATGGCGTTGAAGGCCCTTCTTGCCTTGTCTCTCAGATCGTTCACAGCTTTGTGGAAGTTACCTGTGGCGTTGATGTTTAGGCCAAGGTGTGTATAGTTTTTTGTGTGCTCTAGGGCAACGGTGTCTAGATGGAATTTGTATTTGCAGTCCTGGCGACTGGACCTTTTTTGGAACACCATTATTTTTGTCTTACTGAGATTTACTGACAGGGCCCAGGTCTGACAGAATCTGTGCAGAAGACCTAGGTGCTGCTGTAGGCCCTCCTTGGTTGGTGACAGAAGTACCAGATTATCAGCAGTAGACATTTGACTTCAGATTCTAGTCCGGGTGCTGCAGACTTTTCTAGTGCCGTCGCTAATTCGTTGATATATATGTTGAAAAGGGTGGGGCTTAAGCTGCATCCCTGTCTCACCCCACGGCCCTGTGGGAAGAAATGTGTGTGTTTTTTGCCTATTTTAACCGCACACTTGTTGTTTGTGTACATGGATTTTATAATGTCATATGTTTTTCCCCAAACACCACTTTCCATCAATTTGTATATTAGACCCTCATGCCAAATTGAGTTGAAGGCTTTTTTGAAATCAACAAAGCATTAGAAGACTTTGCCTTTGTTTTGGTGTGTTTGTTTGTCAATTAGGGTTTGCAGGATGAATACGTGGTCTGTCGTACGATAATTTGGTAAAAAGCCAATTTGACATTTGCTCAGTACATTGTTTTCACTTATGAAATGTACAAGTCTGCTGTCAATGATTATGCAGAGGATTTTCCCAATTTTGCTGTTGACGCATATCCCACGGTAGTTGTTGGGGTCAGATTTGTCTCCACTTTTGTGGATTGGGGTGATCAGTCCTTCCAAATATTGGGGAAGATGCCAGAGCTAAGGATGATGTTAACGAGTTTTAGTATAGCCAATTGGTATTTGTTGTCTGTATATTTGATAATTTCATTGAGGATTCCATCAATTCCAGAGGCCTTTTTGGGTTGTAGGGTTTTTATTTTGTCCTGTAGTTCATTCAAGGTAATTGGAGAATCCAGTGGGTTCTGGTAGTCTTTAATAGTTTATTCTAAGATTTGTGTTTGATCATGTATATGTTTTTGCTGTTTGTTCTTTGTTCTTTGTTATAGAGCCAAAAATGTTGGAGAAGTGGTTTTCCCATACATCTCCATCTCTCTCTCTCTCTCTCTCTCTCCCTCCCTCCTCTATCTCTCCTTATCCCTCTGCTTCTCTCCCACTCCTCCTGTCACGGTGGCTGAGTTCCATCTCTTCACTCAGGAGGGCCCTTCTGTCTAATTACAGATGCCCTCCAGAGTCTCCTCTCTGCCCCCAATCCCATCTGTATGTTCTGCTCTTACATTACCCTGCCTAAGCACCCTCTCTCTCCACTCCACTCAGGGCCATTATGCTCCTCGCACTGTGTGCACTGTTACACCAGGGGTCAGCCGGCCAGCACCTCCTCCTCCTCAAATTACTTCCCTCTGCCAACACAGGCCTAATCACAGCCCTGACAGATCAGGACAGGACAGGTCAGAACAGGTCAGGACTGCATCAGCAGCAGCAGCAACACCCAGGCAGGGTGTTTTTCAAGGGGAACTCTGCTGGAAGACTTCCCTAAGCTCCCCGGGCCTCCTGGACACTGGGCCTGTGTCAGGGCAGGGACCTTAAGGACATGGAGGGGAAAAAGGACTTGGCAGAGAGACAGGAGAGTTGGTGGAGTCAGGTGCCATGGAGGAAAACAAGCAGACCTCCACAAAAGGTGGACAGAGATGCCAGCAGATAAAGGCTGGTGCAAGTGTGACAACTGTCGATCTAAGAGGGAGGGTGTAAGCCTGTGGATGCTGTTGTTTTTAATCTGGTCCTGACATGCTGTTTCATGCTGATGTGTCTTCCAGGAGCAGCAACCCATGCTCTCCTCAGGCCTGTGCCAATTCTATAACCATCTTTCTCTCTCTCTCTCTCTCTCTCTCTCTCTCTCTCTCTCTCTCTCTCTCTCTCTCTCTCTCTCTCTCTCTCTCTCTCTCTCTCTCTCTCGTGCCTTGAGGTTTATGGATCTTCCAGTCCTCCATAACTCTGGCGTTGCCCTCTGCTCTGCCCTGCCAGGTTCAGGGTGAGAGATTTGGCTTGGTGGGGCTCCAGGACCTCAGTGAGCCTCTCTTTCATGCCCGCTGCCCCTCTGCAAGCTGTTCATGTGTTGCCCATTGTGTTTCATCCCTCTGTGTTCATCTATCTAAAAACATACTGTGTCTGTTGGACAGCCAGAGTCCTGGGCAGCCTCCGTGGGCGAAGACCACAGGAGATTCTTATCCACCTCTACTATGGCCTTTCCATCTGTTTGGTACTGAACCTGGGCAGCTGCTCACTGCTATTGTTGGGCGTCATCACAAGACAGACCAAGACCTTCCCAGGAGCCCTGGTTGAGAGTGTGTGTGTGTCTCTGCATGTGTGTGTGAAGGCCAGAGAGCGAGAGTGGGGCCAAGGCCTGGCTAAGGCTACAGTCTTTGTTGTGGTAGCCTTTCCTGGAACGTTTCTAGAACCAGAAGTGTCCATAGAGCATGCTGAGAGCCCTCATGCCATCCCACTAGACCTGGCTCCAATCACACAAACAACTCTCCTTCCGTCCTATAATAATAATAATATGAATAATGTATTCAACATATATAGCTTTTCAAAGAATCTCAGCGCTTCAAGGCACAAAAAAAGACACAAAAAACAAGTAATTAAAAAAAATCTTCATGACATGGACAGTCATTAGAAAGTTCATGGCTTGAGTGGTCCTCTATGACCCAGGCTGAGAGAAAGAGAACAAAAACATTGCTTTACAAGTCTTTGTGAAAGAGTATAGCGAGATTTCAAGATTCAGTTGATTTTCTACTTAGCCAGATTCAGACAAAGTCATGGATATCATTTTTTATGTCTCTGCATGCATTCTGAAGATTATTGAAGTTAGCATATCGTTAGCTTAGCACAATTGCTTGAATTCTCCTGGTACACTAGCCAGCTGCTCTCAAAAGCAGGGAAATAGACCTAACTATTCCAAAACTGGGTGGATGGTCATTTGTAGTCTTACGAAGCTATATATAGTAATCAATATTTTATAAATTGGTTAATTTACTGATAATCATCAGAAACAAGCTTTTATCCACTTACCCATTCCGTCCTGTTGTCGCATAGAGATAGAGACTGCAACATTGTAGGTGTGCCGTTATGGCATCTGTGAGCAACCAGGCAGCATCATTGAGACAGATACAATGTTGCAATCTCTATCCATTTCTAATGATATGTTAACTTCAATAATCTCCAAACTGTACACAGAGACATTAAAATGGTTTCCATGAGTTTGTCTAACTCTGGGTCCGTAGAAGAACGTCCAAAATGTCAAAACCTCGTGGTATCCCTTTAAAGATTCCAATGGTGGACACTGTTATATTGCGCCAAGTCCACATTCTGAAAGACCTTTTCATCAAACTCCATCCCATTTACACACAGATGTGAATAGAATGCAATATGTCCACAGCATCCTTCTCATCAAACTGAAACCAGTTCTTATTGACTATGTTTCATACTGCTGCTAATTGGAGAGAAAATAAATAAAGATTCCATTGGAGCACTGGGGTCAGCTCTTGTAAAGCGCTGCATGAAAAACAAAAGGTTCTGTACAAAAGCTCTTGGAAATGTTGCTCTTCATGAAAATACAGTTGAAGAACGAGGTGTCCTTTCATTTGGGTTTTTTTACATTAAAAAATATGATATATTATAATATCTTAAATATGCATTTAAAATGTGCATGTCGCATAGCAACAGCAACTCTAAAACCTAGACTTCAGTGACTGAATTCTTCCTTTAACCAAAGCCTTGTTCAGTTAGACCCAGTTCAAGAAGGAGGGGTGAAGGTCCTCAGCCTTACCCTTGAAACAGCTCCCACACCACACCCACATGGGTACCAAACCTTGGTTCCCCTCTCCCCTCTCCCTGCTCCCCTCCAACCCCCTAGCCCCCCAGGCTGACCCAACCTGCTTCATAGAAGCCCTGTGTTCCCGGTCAGAGATCCCTTCTGCACCATTTAGCCCATTCTGTTCCTCCGTTCCACATTAACATTTCATCTGGTAATTATGCACACCAAACAGCTCCTACCGCACCAACCATGCCATTTCACTGTTAATCACAATGCTGAGGAACAAAGATAGAGAGAAGGAGTTGGAGAGGAGGGGAGAGGAGAGTGGAGGGGAGAGGAGAGAAGAGGAGATGAGGGGAGGGGAGAGGAGAGTTAGAGGAGAGGAGAGAAGAGGAGTTGAGGGGAGGGGAGGGGAGGGGAGAGGAGAGTTAGAGAAGAGGAGAGGAGATGAGAGAAGAGGAGAGGAGGGGAGAGGAGAGTTAGAGGAGAGGAGAGAAGAGGAGAGGAGAGAAGAGGAGATGAGGGGAGGGGAGAGGAGAGTTAGAGAAGAGGAGAGGAGAGAAGAGGAGATGAGGGGAGGGGAGAGGAGAGTTAGAGGAGAGGAGAGAAGAGGAGATGAGGGGAGGGGAGAGGAGAGTTAGAGGAGAGGAGAGAAGAGGAGAGGAGAGAAGAGGAGAGGAGGGGAGAGGAGAGTTAGAGGAGAGGAGAGAAGAGGAGAGGAGAGGAGAGAAGAGGAGAGGAGGGGAGAGGAGAGGAAGAGGAGAGGAGAGAAGAGGAGATGAGGGGAGGGGAGAGGAGAGTTAGAGAAGAGGAGAGGAGAGAAGAGGAGATGAGGGGAGGGGAGAGGAGAGTTAGAGGAGAGGAGAGAAGAGGAGATGAGGGGAGGGGAGAGGAGAGTTAGAGGAGAGGAGAGAAGAGGAGAGGAGAGAAGAGGAGATGAGGGGAGGGGAGAGGAGAGTTAGAGGAGAGGAGAGAAGAGGAGATGAGGGGAGGGGAGGGGAGGGGAGAGAAGAGGAGATGAGGGGAGGGGCTTCTGCATTACAACACCACCTACGTGTGCACTTTCTGCCTTTTTTTACATTCAACTTCCTACATTTTGCTGCCATGAATAATAAAAAAATGTTGATTCTTAAATCATGAAAGATTAATGTGTGAATGATACATAATTAAGCAGTTTAATTCTAGGCTTTCTGACGCATTCCTCATTCAATTATTATTTTATTGGTTGAAGACAATAGGAGGAGTCTGAAAAGATGAATCAGATCTGAGAACTGGAGCACTGATGGGCAGATGAAACACGTCCCTTGTTTGTCTGTGGGTGTGTGTAGTTGACTGTGTGACGGTGTGTATGAATGTGTGCCAGTATGAGCTATAGTCTACAACTAGAGATGATGTACATGTATTTACACCCTACAAACCAGTGGACAGTGCTTTGTCATGATTCACAACACAGTTATACCGTGACTTGCGAAAGTATTCACCCCCCTTGGCATTTTTCCTATTTTGTTGGAAATAAAATTGAAAATAAAATTGATTTGGGGGGGGGGGGTTGTATCATTTGATTTACCCAACATGCCTACCACTTTGAAAATGCAAAATATGTTTTATTGTGAAACAAACAAGAAATAAGACAACAACAAAAAAAACTTGAGCATGCATAACTATTCACCCTCCCAAAGTCAATACTTTGTAGAGCCACCTTTTGCAGCAATTACAGCTGCAAGTCTCTTGGGGTATGTCTCTATAAGCTTGTCACATCTAACCACTGGGATTTTTGCACATTCTTCAAGGCAAAACTGCTCCAGCTCCTTCAAGTTGGATGGGTTTCGCTGGTGTACAGCAATCTTTAAGTCATACCACAGATTCTCAATTGGATTGACGTCTGGGCCTTAAATGTTTCTCCTTAAACCACTCGAGTGTTGCTTTAGCAGTATGCTTAGAGTCATTGTCCTGCTGGAAGGAGAACCTCCGTCCCAGTCTCAAATCTCTGGAAGACTGAAACAGGTTTCCCTCAAGAATTTCCCTGTATTTAGCACCATCCATCATTCCTTCAGTTCTGACCAGTGTCCCAGTTCCTGCCGATGAAAAACATCCCCACAGCATGATGCTGCCACCACCATTCTTCACTGAGGGATGATGTTCTCGGGGTGATGAGAGGTGTTGTGTTTGCGCCAGAGATCGCGTTTTCCTTGATGGCCAAAATTTTTGTCTCATCTGACCAGAGTACCTTCTTACATATGTTTGGGGAGTCTCCCATATGCCTTTTGATGAACACCAAACATGTTTGCTTATTTTTTTCTTTGAGCACTGACTTTCTTCTGGCCACTCTTCCGTAAGCCCAGCTCTGTGGAGTGTATGGCTTAAAGTGGTCCTATGGACAGATACTCCAATCTCCACTGTGGAGCTTTCAGCTCCTTCAGGGATATCTTTGGTCTATTTGTTGCCTCTCTGATTAATGCCCTCATTGACTGACAGGTAAGTTATTGTGGGTGTCCCTTTCTTGGCAGGTTTGTTGTGGTGCCATATTCGTTCAATGTTTTTATAATAGATTTAATGGTGCTCCGTGGGATGTTCAAAGTTTCAGATATTTTTTTATAACCCAACCCTGCTCTGTACTTCTCCACAACTTTGTCCCTGACCTGTTTGGAGAGCTCCTTGGTCTTCATGGTGCCGCTTGCTTGGTGGTGCTCCTTGCATAGTGGTGTTGCAGAATCTGGGGCATTTCAGAACAGGTGTATATATACTGAGATCATGTGACAGATCATGTGACACTTAGATTGCACACAGGTGGACTTTATTTAACTAATTATGTGACTTCTTAAGTTAATTGGTTGCACCAGATCTTACTTTGGGACTTCATAGCAAAGGGGTTGAATACATATGCACGCACCACTTTTCTGTTTTTTTTTTTAGTTTTTTTGCATTTCACTTCACCAATTTGGACTATTTTGCGTATGTCCATTACATGAAATCCAAATAAAAATTAATTTAAATTACAGGTTGTAATGCAACAAAATAGGAAAAACCCGAAGGGGCATGAATACTTTTGCAAGGCATTGTAGTCCAGGAAACAAGCTGCGTTACAGTCAAGCTTGAACTTTGCTCCCCACATTCTTTTGTAATGCAACATTATGTATTTTTCACAAAATATGAACTGTACTACAAAGCCTTTGAAGGCTCCCTTTGAGAGAAGCCTTGGAACCAAACACAAGCCTCCAGCAGCTCATTACCGGTACCTGTTGTTTTAGGTGATGAATGTAAGCCATTATGCAATGAATAATAGCCGTCAGGAGGATGTATTACACACAGTGTGATAAAATGCCCATAAAACATCCAGCGCTTGCCAGTATCTCTGCTGCACACTAACATTAGCAAACTGATTATTTTATTGCTGGGTGGTTTCTTTACTATGGCAACCACTACTCCACAAGTCATTTCATGGTTCCAACAGCTGGTCCTGATACCACAAGGGAAATATCTGACCCAACTTCATCATTGTTCATTACAGAGCTCCATTAGATACACACACACACACACACACACACACACACACACACACACACACACACACACACACACACACACACACACACACACACACACACACACACACACACACACACAGTGTGACAGTGGTGTTTGACCTCAGATACTGTATAGAGCTCACCAACCATAACTCTCGTATCTATCGGAACATGTTTTCGGTCTAAATAAAGAAATAATGACAGTGTCCATGTTTGATATGATGTTCTTATACATAGATATATTGAATACCTGGCCACAATATAAGCACACAAATCATCTGCATATCACAGAATATTTAAACCATGCTCAGGCTGGTAACCGAGTGATGGTTATGGATGAGATAAGAGAGGCAGCATGTTTTAGACCTGGTAGGAGATGTGGAGACATGGAGACACAAGGAGAAAGGGAGGTCCTGGGAGGAGATGGAAACACAGAAAGGGAGGTCCTGGGAGGGGACGTGGAGACACAGGGAGGAGAAGTGGAGACATGGAGACACAAGGAGAAAGGGAGGTCCTGGGAGGAGATGGAAACACAGAAAGGGAGTTCCTGGGAGGGGACGTGGAGACACAGGGAGGAGAAGTGGAGACATGGAGAGTGAGGTCCTGGGAGTAGACATGGAGACACAGGGAGGGAGGTCCTGCCGTGGCTGCTGCTTGTCTACCCAGACTCCTCTGCTCCCTCTTTAATTAGTACCCAGAGGAGGAGGGACGGGGGATGTGAGGGCGACCAAGTACCTCACAAATACCGTACTGTAGAAAAATTGCAAAAGCCAGACAATATCAATATACCATGGGGTTTATAACAACAGATATTTGTTAACAGATATCTCTTGATATTTGACAGAGAGACACAGCGGTTGACAGAGAGAACATACAATGAAAAAACACTCCATGTGGGTGATCATGGCTTTGTGTGAGCATTTAACACAGTCTAAAGAGGTAATAACTGTCTATCACGCCTCCATCAAAAACAACATCTCTCTTCTTAGCGTGATAAATAGAGACAAGAGAGAACAGGAGAGAACAATGGTGGGGGTCTCTAAAGACCCCCAGCCTTGTGTTTAATACCAGACAAACATCATGGAGGAGCTCATTTAGACTGAAGGACTCTAGATAGAGCTGTAAGATGGTGTGCTGCTGCGTGCAGCTGAGACCATCAGCAGCCTAAAGGCAGCATTTCCCTTTCAAAGAGTAATTAAGCCTTGCATTATTAAAACTAAGGGTGTTTCCCTGGTAATGATCAACACTGTGTCACACGTAGTAATACTGTATGAAAGCATCGCATCTAATACGTCCATGTTTTAAGATTTGTCAACATAATAATAAATAAAAACTGACAGATTTTTAAAGCACTAAAATATGTTAAACCTAATCCTGTCATGCAAAATTGACACTCATACGTCATCTGTTTAAATACAGTAAAGCTGGTTTAATGTAAGCAACTCATAGTAATAAACTAGTAATCCTGTAAATTGGGGTAAAGAGAGAGACCACATTTGAAATATAAAACTCCCCCACAATTCCAGACCAACCCCCAACCTTCCATGTTGGCAGATAGAGGTGGAGGATAGGATGCATGGGATTACTCCCCATGAGGGACTGACATGTTTCAGCTCTCCCTTTTCAGGTAAAAGTCTAATAAACTGGGTCAACATGCATGATGCTGGAGTGAAGAATGAATACCAGACTATTGCAGTACAGACAGTGTGGTGGGGGGGTCCAGAGGTGGATCTACAGTACAGACAGTGGGGTGGGGGGGTCCAGAGCTGGATCTACAGTACAGACAGTGGGGTGGGGGGGGTCCAGAGCTGGATCTACAGTACAGACAGTGGGGTGGGGGGGTCCAGAGCTGGATCTACAGTACAGACAGTGGGGTGGGGGGGTCCAGAGCTGGATCTACAGTACAGACAGTGGGGTGGGGGGGTCCAGAGGTGGATCTACAGGACATACAGTGGGGTGGGGGGTCCAGAGCTGGATCTACAGTACAGACAGTGGGGTGGGGTGGGGGGGTCCAGAGCTGGATCTACAGTACAGACAGTGGGGTGGGGGGGTCCAGAGCTGGATCTACAGTACAGACAGTGGGGTGGGGGGGTCCAGAGCTGGATCTACAGTACAGACAGTGGGGTGGGGTGGGGGGGTCCAGAGCTGGATCTACAGTACAGACAGTGGGGTGGGGGGGTTCAGAGCTGGATCTACAGTACAGACAGTGGGGTGGGGGGGGGGGGGTCCAGAGCTGGATCTACAGTACAGACAGTGGGTTGGGGGGGGGGGGTCCAGAGCTGGATCTACAGTACAGACAGTGGGGTGGGGGGGGGGTCCAGAGCTGGATCTGCAGTACAGACAGTGGGGTGGGGGGGGTCCAGAGCTGGATCCACAGTACAGACAGTGGGGTGGGGGGGGGGGGGTCCAGAGCTGGATCTACAGTACAGACAGTGGGGTGGGGGGTCCAGAGCTGGATCTACAGTACAGACAGTGGGGTGGGGGGGGTCCAGAGCTGGATCTACAGTACAGACAGTGGGGTGGGGGGGTCCAGAGCTGGATCTACAGTACAGACAGTGTGGTGGGGGGGTTCAGAGCTGGTAGCAAAGAAGAGACAGATTATTATTTCCCTGGTGTCTGTGAGCTACTGCTGAGGCTAGTGGGTGGAGGGGTGAGGGGGGACTCTGCAATTTATTATCCTCCAGCAATTAACAGAGAAGCGTTGTGGGCTCCTTGATTATGGGATGTTTAAAAATGGAAGAGATAAGAGACTGAGGCTGAGCCCCCAGATGTAATAGCCTTTTCTCTGGTAGGCAGTAAGAACTGGCTGCAGGCGGAGGAGATAGCAGGTGCACCGATAGTCTTTCCCAGTCAGACAAGTTGAGCCCAGACAGGCAGCCCTGCACTGATCCACTAGTGATAAAAGCTGTCAATCAGGCCCTGTACTTGATTAATTAATGACATGGACATTAAGGAGAGATGAGATCAAACGGTTACAACTCATAGCAGGGGAAGAACGGATTCATGGGCAGGGAGCATTGTATCATGTCAGATGACGTCACTCCTATGTAACGCTCGTCCCTCAACCGATCTGACGTGAGACAATGGGGGAGAGAGATGGAATAGAACTCAGTGTCAGCTAACGACACAAAGGAAGAACCATGGCAGCTAGTTCAACCCTATCAGGGAGGTAAGTGGTCCCTATAAATCAGATGCTTTGATTGGCTGGCTGGCTGGCCCTGGTCATGTTTGCTATTGGGTCAAGGTCAGAGAGGAGTCTGTCAGTGTCTCATGGCTCTGTTCAGACAGTCTGATGAGGGATCTGGCAGTGTGTGTGCCCCGTACCCTTAGCTGTCATATCAGTCTATTTTTCTAGATCTTGACTCTAAAGCTTTCAAACTGGACTGTAGTGCAGCGTGAAAGATGGATGACACAAAAGAGGCCCAGTCCAAGTGTGTGACACATGCAATAACACAAACCACTGTCTACCCACACAACTTGTAGTGATGGTGTGAGTCAAAGGATGTCAAAGCATGAAGGTTTGACATTTAAACATTCTGATGCAAACACTGATCATAGACACAATGGCACTCAAAAAAACACAGCCTCACCAACAAAATATCTAAGTCTACCATTGATTCCTCTTATCCTTATCTCTCCTTGTTTTACCTCACCTGCTCCTTGATTCCTATTCACCAACTGTCCTTGAAGACTGGTCTTCCAGCTGGAAGGAACACACTGGGACTAATCCACTCTCCGTCTCTATCCCACTCTCTTCAGAGTAACACAGTTTACAGTTAACCCCAATGACTCCAGCAAAAATTATGTTTAACTTATTAATGTCTGCTGCTGATTGAGATAAAACCAGCACTGTCTGTCTCCTCCCTCCATCTCCCCTACCCCTCTGGAGTAGATTTATCTGGGTAGGGAACAAGGGAAGATAAAGGTCTAGCAAGCACAGAGCTCTCTCTCTAATCGGAGCCGCAGTGTTTGACTGAGCTGGAACTGGGGTGACGTTGAGAGCAGATAAAACAGGCTGTGATTGGGATCAGGAGTTTGATGCTGAGTGTAAGATTGTAACACAGAGACAGAGACGTCAGCCCTGAAAGGGACAGAGTTTGTGTCTGTGTGCCTGTCTACTGGATCATGGTGCTGTGGAGCTGGTCAGACAGAGTCCCAGTAGAGACAATGTGGAGCTGGTCAGACAGAGTCCCAGAAGAGACAATGTGGAGCTGGTCAGACAGAGTCCCAGTAGAGACAATGTGAAGCTGGTCAGACAGAGTCACAGTAGAGACACTGTGGAGCTGGTCAGACAGAGTCCCAGTAGAAACAACTTGGAGCTGGTCAAAGAGAGTCCCAGTGGAGACTGTGAAGCTGGTCAGAGAGAGTCCCAGTAGAGACACTGTTGAGCTGGTCAGACAGAGTCCCAGTACAGACAATGTGAAGCAGGTCAGAGAGAGTCCCAGTAGAGACACTCTGGAGCTGGTCAGACAGAGTCCCAGTAGAGACACTGTGGAGCTGGTCATACAGAGTCCCAGTAGAGACAATGTGAAGCTGGTCAGAGAGTCCCAGTAGAGACAATGTGAAGCAGGTCGGAATGAGTCCCAGTAGAGACAATGTGGAGCTGGTCAGACAGAGTCCCAGTAGAGACAATGTGGAGCTGGTCAGATAGAGTCCCAGTAAAGACATTGTGAAGCTGGTAAGATAGAGTCCCAGTAGAAACACGGTGGTGCTGGTCAGAGAGAGTCCCAGTAGAGACATTGTGGAACTGGTCAGACAGAGTCCCAGTAGAGACTGTGAAGCTGGTCAGAGAGAGTCCCAGTAGAGACAGTGTGGAGCAGGTCAGATAGAGTCCCAGTAGAGACAATGTGATGCAGGTCAGAGAGAGTCCCAGTAGAGACATTGTGGAGCAGGTCAGAGATAGTCCCAGCAGAGACACTCTGGAGCTGGTCAGACAGAGTCCCAGTAGAGACAGTGTGGAGCTGGTCAGACAGTCCCAGTAGAGACTGTGAAGCTGGTCAGAGAGCGTCCCAGAAGAGACAATGTGGAGGTGGTCAGACAGAGTCCCAGTAGAGACACTGTGAGCTGGTCAGACAGAGTCCCAGTAGAGACAATGTGATGCAGGTCAGAGAGAGTCCCAGTAGAGACAATGTGGAGCTGGTCAGACAGAGTCCCAGTAGAGACATTGTGAAGCTGGTCAGAGAGAGTCCCAGTAGAGACAATGTGGAGCTGGTCAGACAGAGTCCCAGTAGAGACACTGTTGAGCTGGTCAGACAGAGTCCCAGTAGAGACATTGTGAAGCTGGTCAGACAGAGTCCCAGTAGAGACAATGTGAAGCAGGTCAGAGAGAGTCCCAGTAGAGACAATGTGTAGCTGGTCAGAGAGAGTCCCAGTAGAGACACTCTGAAGCTGGTCAGAGAGAGTCCCAGTAGAGACTGTGAAGCCTCTGCCAATTCTCTCCTAAGAGGTGCCTTCCTTTCTTCTGTCCTCCTAACTTCCCTGCAATTCAGAGAACAATGTGCTGCCATTACCTTGAGAGAGCCGCAGTAGGCTACACTTAAGCACTGTTTTCCTTTTTTCTCCTCCACTTAAACATGTGCAGCGGGTCTAAATGATTTACCATCAGGTTTCCTTTCCTACAGCCCTGCTGCAGCTCCATGCCTTAATTCTCCAGTGCTGTAGGAAGATGGGAGGGGGAGGGGCATGTCACTTAGTCTCTAGCTGACTTTGAAATCGCTGTGTAATACTCACCCTGTGTTGAAGAGCTTCAAACACACACGTGATGTCAAACACACATTCAACCAGAGGTTCACTTACACACATAGACTTTACCTCTCAAAACACCTACAAAAAAGAGAACATGTATGACATTTTCATTTAATCCCTATTTTGGTGGCAGACATTTACATGTCCACCAAACTTCAGACAATATTGGGATGAAAGTGAGAAAGGTGAAGTTCATAGGAAGGACCCTTTAGAGAAGGGGGTGGCAGGTAGCTTAGTGGTTAGTGTGTTGGACTAGTAACCGAAAGGTTGCAAGATCCAATCTCCGGGCTGACAAGGTAAAAATCTGTCGTTCTGCCCCTGAACAAGGCAGTTAACCCACTGTTCCTAGGCCGTCATTGAAAATAAGAACTGACTTGCCTAGTTAAATATTGGTGAAAAAAATACATAAGAAGACCCTTTAAAGAAGGTCATAGGAATAACCTTTAGAGAAGGTTGATTGAAGAACCTTTAGAGAAGGTCATCGGAAGAACCTTCATCTTCTTCGGGATTGGTGTCCCGTCCACGGGACGGTTGAGCTAATGTAGGCTAATGCAATTAGGAGGAGGTTGTAAGTAACAAGAACATTTCCCAGGACATAGACATATCTGATATTGGCAGAAAGCTTAAATTCTTGTTAATCGAACTGCACTGTACAATTTACAGTAGCTATTACAGTGAAAGAATACCATGCTATTGTTTGAGGAGAGTGCACAATTTTGAACATGAAAAGTTATTAATAAACAAATTAGGTACATTTGGGCATTCTTGATACAAAATATTGAACAGAAATGTAATGGTTCATTGGATCAGTCTAAAACGTTGCACATACATCTAAATTGCACCTGGACTGGAAAATACATTATGGCCTTTCTCATGCTGTCACAGTTGACTTGGACTGGTGTAAGGCGGAATCAGATGCAGGAGACAGGTGCTGGAGGTGAGTGTCCTTTTAATAATTTGACACACAAAACAGAAACCGCGAGGCACAGGGCGCTACAGACAGACTGCCTGGGAAAAACACATTCCCAATATTGCGAACAAAATATATATATAAGCGGCACAAAAAGGCACGGGGCGCAGCCCGGTAAATCCTCTCTTCGTGAAACTGTCAGAAACAAACCCGTAATAAAACACGGACCACCGTCCTGAGTGGACAATCAACAATCCCGCACAAAACCCCAACTGAAAACACACTAAATAAGGCCCCACTAATGACAGACACAAAACAGGTGCGGAACAGACAGACGAAACCAAAAGACACAGAACCAACGATCGGTGGCAGCTAATAGGCCGGCGACGACGACCGCCGAGCGCCGCCCGACCGAGGAGGGGCGCCACTTTCGTTGGATCCTGTGACACATGCATTTTAAAGATGATGGTACAAAAAAATACAAAAGAATGGTTGGTTTTTTCTTTGTATTATCTTTTACCAGATCTATTGTGTTATATTCTCCTACATTACTTTCACATTTCCACAAACTTCAAAGTGTTTCCTTTCAAATAGTACCAAGAATATGTATTTCCTTGCTTCAGGGCCTGAGCTACAGGCAGTTAGATTTGGGTATGTCATTTTAGAAGGTCATAGTAAGAACATTTAGAGAAGGAAATATAATGGAATAGAGTATAGTGCATGTATGGCCACTGCAGTCCCAATAGTGTGGCATGTTTAAACTTAATGAACTATTCATATACCTAGTCATCTAAAGCTACTGCAGCATAACCAGGAAGAAGAATAGAATGGGTGAAATGCAGAGCTGGAAAGCAGGGGAATTACAGTAGAGACAGACTAACCAACAGTGGGTCAGGGGAATTACAGTAGAGACAGACTAACCAACAGGGTAACAGTGGTCGTTGGGTCAGGGGAATTACAGTAGAGACAGACTAACCAGCAGGGTAACAGTGGTCGGTGGGTCAGGGGAATTACAGTAGAGACAGACTAACCAACAGGGTAACAGTGGTCAGTGGGTCAGGGGAATTACAGTAGAGACAGACTAACCAACAGGGTAACAGTGTAACGGCCTGGCCATAGAGAGGGGGTTTTGTTCTTTATTTTGGTTAGGCCAGGGTGTTACATTGGGTGGGCGTTCTATGTTCCTTTTTCTATGTTTTTGTATTTCTTTGTTTTGGGCCGTGTGTGTGTGGCTCCCAATTAGGCACAGCTGAAGCTCGTTGTTGCTGATTGGGAGTCACACATAAGGAGCATGTTTTTCCTTTGGGTTTTGTGGGTAATTGTTTCTGTTAGTGTTTTGCACCTGACAGGACTGTTTGGCTGTCGGTTTTCTTGTTTTGTTTGTATAGTGTTCTTTCTTTATTAAATATTCAATGATGAACACGAACTCCGCTGCACCTTGGTCTACTCTCTCTCACGACAGCCCTTACAAACAGTGGTCATTGGGTATGTGAAAGAACAGGAAGAACAGTATAAAAAGGCTTTTCTCATGAGCGCCGTTATAACACACACAATGAAATATTAATCTGTGATCACGCTGACCTATTTAGTCTTCCACCTTCCCTACTCACTGACTGGTCACCCACCGCCTGTCACTATGGATGTATGGAGAATGGTTTTACACACACTGGCTGTATCTGAAATGAATCACTCTTTCACTGCATTATATTCCCTGGCCTATTGTATGCTGGAAAGCTGCAGTGCAATGGGAAAACAGAATAACTTACACAGTGATTGGTATATCAAGGTTCCACATCTTTATGATAATGGTTTCTATTGGTTCCTATGTACCGTAGAGAGTAGCGCTAGCATTCTACAGAGTATAACCCATAGGACTGACGGAGGTATTTCAGCATATTACTATATAACATTGCATGCCACTGTACATGTCCTGTTCTACAGGAAAATGAGGCATCATCCGAGTCACCTGTGGTACTAAACTATACAGGTACATCTGTTCCTTCATCTGTTCATTTATACTGGCCTCTCAGCCGCTGTTGCACAGTAAGCTGTCACTGAGCAGCACAGATTTGTGTCGTGTGTAATCCTTCTGTACTTGATGATCTTCATTAATCAGAACGCTGTTCCAATATGCTAATTGCATGTTTCCTCATTACCAATGCACTTTGATTGCAAAAACATTTAGTCACCATTATTAATGAACTGAAGCAGCGTTGTCCGTACTGCATTATCCAAGTTGTCCGTACTGCATTATCCAGGTTGTCCGTACTGCATTATCCAGGTTGTCTGAATAAGTGCTTGAGGAACTTGGCTCTTTTTCAAAACACAGAGTAATGGCAGCACAAATGAGACAATCAGAGTTGTTCCTTGCCGTGCACAATGCCAGTCAGCAGCTATTAGTGTACAACTGGGATGGAACCTGCCCGTCAGATTGCTGCTCTGCAGTTTTGGCTCTGAGGTCTTTTGCAGTGTAACGGTAACACCTCTCCTGAGCTGGTCTTTATAAGCTGTGACAGTTTCCTCCAGCTTTCCATGCCACCTTGGAGACCCTGATTAGCCCTGCAAGAGTACTGGAGCAGCAGCTTCAGCCTCCAGTGATTCTGAACTAACTGGCCATGTTTATTCCCCTTTCATCAGCAGGGAGCTGCCATGTTTATTCCCCTTTCATCAGCAGGGAGCTGCCATGTTTATTCCCCTTTCATCAGCAGGGAGCTGCCATGTTTATTTCCCTTTCATCAGCAGGGAGCTGCCATGTTTATTCCCCTTTCATCAGCAGGGAGCTGGCCATGTTTATTCCCCTTTCATCAGCAGGGAGCTGCCATGTTTATTCCCCTTTCATCAGCAGGGAGCTGCCATGTTTATTCCCCTTTCATCAGCAGGGAGCTGCCATGTTTATTCCCCTTTCATCAGCAGGGAGCTGCCATGTTTATTCCCCTTTCATCAGCAGGGAGCTGCCATGTTTATTCCCCTTTCATCAGCAGGGAGCTGCCATGTTTATTCCCCTTTCATCAGCAGGGAGCTGCCATGTTTATTCCCCTTTCATCAGCAGGGAGCTGCCATGTTTATTCCCCTTTCATCAGCAGGGAGCTGCCATGCTTATTTCCCTTCCATCAGCAGGTATGAGTCCCTATGGGCCACAGACAGTATACGCAACCATATGTGTACAACTATTTACTGGGTAAAACTATGAGCTCCTGTACTTCACTTATGCAAATCATAAGGAATAATATAAATATATATATATTTATTGAATTATCATACAAATCTGCACTAATAAGTAACTCTGTGACATTCTACTTCAAGCTCATTTTTCATAGCTATTATACATAATTGGAAGAATTTTTGGGGGACAATACCATCAGGTATCTCTTCAATGTATATTACTGCAACACAATTAGTCCACACAGTAATTCTTCTATCAAAATATCCCCATCTCTCTTCAGTAGATATATTGTATTTGTAGGATAGAAGCTGTAGGGAGCCAGACAGTCATTCCTCTCAGCCATCTGCATATCCCTCTGAGATTAGTCTGGCTCCACATTCAAAAGGACAGAAAAATAAACAAACACATTGAGAAAGAAAGCAAAGCTCATTCTCCCACATTCTCCATTTGAATAATCCCAGGCTCTCTCTCCTGAAACGTTTCTCTATGGCGCTGCAAGTCTCTCATTTCACTTGGCAAGATGTCATGGTTAAATAGACAGCTTTGTGAATGAATGAAGAGATTAGGACACTATCTGTTTCGGCAACATAGGCCTGTACTATCTGTTCTGCTGTTTCTGCTGTCATTGAAAAGGGAATTTTTCCTTCCAAGAGGTGTTTTGCTGACTGCTTGGTGCCTGGGCTCTAAAACCGTTAAAAAAAGAGCTTGCAGAGTTGCATCTTCTAATCATCACAGTAATGCACTGGTGCTGATACCTAAATAAGATGTCTCCCCAGCTCCATGGATTAGAGCAGTGAAAAGATTCAACTGTCACACAGTTCTTCCCCACACCGAGAGACGGTGGGGAAACCATGCCTTTAAGAATGTGATATATCTGTTAGTCTCTCTCTTTCTCTCTCTCCCTCTCTCTCTCTCTCTCTCTCTCACTCTCTCCCTCAGTAAAGCTGCCAGATCAGGAAAGAAAGTGTGGCACCTGATTTCCTACCCTACAACATCCCTATCCATGCTTATTCTAATGTCCTCTCACCCCTAATCAAGTGTAAGTGTGTGCTGGATCATTAATGTGAGCTGACAGTCTATCACAGTGCTGTTTCCTTAGCTGAGTGGCCAAGGCAAAGCGCTGGCTGTTGTCTCTGATGGTTCCCCACAGCGCAGGGCTGGAGGAGAGTGGTGAGGAGGTGACATTTATAAACCACACCAGCCCTCTGCTGTCTCCACGAGCTGTCATCTGACAGAAGGCAGTTGTGTCCAACCGTGCTTCAGCCTTCTCTGTGAGCCAGGCACGTGCAGCGATAGAGGTCTGCCTGAGCACCTGTCCTTTTGTCCTTCTATGAGAAAAGTGCCCTTTCAGATTGGTGGTGTTATTTAATTATTAAATATTTAATTAACTTTTAATCTATTTTCTCTCTTATTTTTTAAATTAACATTATTGAAACTAGTTTATTTCAAATGTTTGAATGTTGGAAAATGCCCCCTCCCCTGCTTCTCTGCCCGGGTTGGCACGTTCACAGGTCCAACTGAGTCTTGTTTATAGATGCAGATGTGAAAAGATTTTGTCTCCAACTATTGAAAACACTATAAACACAAAATGAATTAGATAGAAATAGAGATGCAAGGCCTCCAAAGTTGCACAGCGGTCTAAGGCACTGCATCGCAGTGTTGCGGCATCACTACAGCCTGGGGTTCGATCCCAGGCTGTGTCATTACCGGCCGTAACCGGGAGTCCCATAGGGCGGTCCACAGTTTGCCCAGCATCGTCCGGGTTAGGGGAGGCTCATTGCGCTCTAGCGACAACTTGTGGCGGGCCGGGCGCCTGCAGGCTGACTCCAGTCATCAGTTGAACGGTGTTTCCTCCGACACATTGGTGCAGCTGGCTTCCGGGTTGACTGAGCTGGCTTCCGGGTTCACCTCTCCTGAGCCTGTTGGGGAGTTGCAGCGATGAGACAAGATTGTAATAACCAAATTGGGGACAAAAAGGGAGTAAAGAATATTTAAAAATAAAAAAATAGAGATGCAAAGTTGTTGGGAGGTCATAACACTGGCTTGGATTACACTCAGAAACAGCCAATAGAGACCAGAAGGAGCGGTGGGGTGTAATCTGTGAGATTTAAGGTGCGGTGAAGGTGAGGACGGAGCCAGGGTAGAGTGCGGAGTGACAGGTGATAAATACCAGCAGCATTTATTCACCACACTGATCTGAGGAAATTATTCCAAGCTCATGTCCCTGGGCACCCTCCCCCAGCTCCCTCGCCCTCCTCCTACCCCCCATCCCCCATCCCTCGTCCCAGCCCCCTGACCATGCCCTTCTCCCCAAAATTAGCTTTTCACCTTTAATTAGCCCATGTCTGGTTCTGCTCACCGTCCACAGCGTATTGCTGCCTACACCCAATAACACTAAAAACCTGTTTGGAGAAAACAAATGCCTTCTGCCTCCCTTTCTGAAGTGCGTTTAACAATGTCCTCGAGCCACCGTTTTCCATTGTGTGAGGAAGTTTCTGCAAACAAGACATCCATCAAATTGACAGACAAAACAAATTACACGGCGAACAGAACCTTAATGTGTCACCGAAGCTAATGGTGTCAAGGCTGGCTGCCAGTCGACCCAGACACTAGCTCTCTCCTCTCACTCTCTACCCTGGCCTGGTCTTTCAACTAACACATCTGCAGTTAAGTCTAGGTTCTAGGGAGATTACTATGTCTAAATAACATTAAGGCATTAACACCCTACTAACCATGAATCAAACCTGAATTCATGAAATTCCATTAACGCTTTGCTCCAAAGGCCGAGTGAGAGTGAGAGAGAGAGAGAGAGAGAGAGAGAGAGAGAGAGAGAGAGAGAGAGAGAGAGAGAGA
Organism: Salmo trutta; assembly: GCF_901001165.1. Taxonomy (NCBI): domain Eukaryota; kingdom Metazoa; phylum Chordata; class Actinopteri; order Salmoniformes; family Salmonidae; genus Salmo; species Salmo trutta. The sequence goes on from NC_042982.1 coordinate 34,566,803, forward strand.
GAGAGAGAGAGAGAGAGAGAGAGAGAGAGAGAGAGAGAGAGAGAGAGAGAGAGAGAGAGAGAGAGAGAGAGAGAGAGAGAGAGAGAGAGAGAGAGAGAGAGAGAGAGAGAGAGAGAGAGAGAGAGAGAGAGAGAGAGAGAGAGAGAGACAGAGACAGAGACAGAGACAGAGACAGAGACAGAGAGAGAGAGAGAGAGAGAGAGAAAGGCCTTCATTCAGGCGTGATGTATCTGTGCTGTAGTCTGAGATTATGCTGAGAATGAATGGTGCAGGCCTCCTAAAGCCAATAAAAGTGTAATTACATGCCTTGGGCCTGGGTGACAATGCCTGTGCAGGTGACAGCTATCAGGGAGAAAGGCAGGAAGGATTACCTTCACTTTTCATCTGGCTGTGGCTCTGTGGCTCTGTGGCATAAAAACCTCACTCTGCAGGGTCACCTTGGATGGAGCGCTACAATTTTACCAGTCATTAAACTCTTAATCGAGCCTCAGTCTACATGCTCCCACACCGTCATCTTTCACAATCGACCAAGGCTTCATATAACTTCTCTCTGTCATTACATACCCTGCACTTACAGTTGAAATAGTACAAATATATAACACTAGCAAAATCATTCCCAAAGACTAGACTGCAGTGGCACCGACAGTCTATTTAACTCCAATGTGATTCTACATTTTCTCATGTCCTCTCCGTCAAACTGAGTCACATCTATATATTTTATCCTTTGGGCCTGCACATTTCCTTCTGTGATATCTGAGGTCTTATTCAATAACTGTAATCAAACGATCAAGTTAATTTTCCAAAAGTTATTGTCTTGTGCCCAGGTAAAGTGTAGACTTTCCAGGGAGACTTTCCGGGTAAACTTGCGAGATCAGGCGGCTTGCGAGGCTAGGGCATCAGTGAGGAGAGGGGAGAACATGTTAATATTCCGAAGCACCAGCCATTACATACTCAGAGATTGGGAAATATTTTTCAAGGCAGGCAAAGCGACAATAAACATTCTAATTCAACACACAAACGTGCACAGGGGCCTAAAGCACCACTAAATATGAGTTTACAATACCATACACCAACACATGGAGAGGCCTTTCACAGGAGGAGGACGACATAGGCCAAGATTATCACAGTCACGCTCAGGTGTTCATTACACAATCACAGCCTTTCTCTAATTGAAATTCAGCCAGCATAAAATGGCAACGCTTCGCTACAAAAACAAGTGCTGCAATTTCTTTGATTTGCCTCTGTACACCTTGCAGAAAAAGAGACAGACTAACAAACCCTAACAAATTAATGACTGGTTCAAATGTGAGTATTTTAAAGTGCAAAATATCTCTACAGGACTTGTTTGCAACCATAGCACAAACCCCATCATTCAGACTCAGCCAGAATGTCTGAGGAGGTTCTGAGGAACTCTGAACAATAAGAGCTTCAGATGATGATTTGGTGTAGAAATAACCCATTGAATATGCCATATTTAAATAGGACTGATAACACAACTGTTATCTTAATCCATCAATCTGAGTAATGAGCACATGCATTAAATTCATTATTATGCACTATTAGTGGGTAAATGAAGGGCTTGGGGGTTAATTAGGTAGTGGGATAAGGACAGTGTTAATAATGCAGCACTAACACAGGACAGGTAATAACAGCTCTGAATGTCACCGAAGACTGGACTGATGAACTTCTGCTAGGGAAGTTAACTGAAATCTGATTTAGATTTCAAAATGTTTGATACCTCTCTGAACTCTGCAAATTGCTTGAGGTATATGACAATATACTGTACTGTGTTGCATTGGATTTTGTAGAGCGATAGGTAATGATGCTTTGTGGTGTACAGTGTTGCTTCCGTCCTTCTCCTTGCCCCAACCTGGTCACGAACCAGGGACCCTCTGAACACATCGACAACCATTACCCACAAAGCATCATTACTTATCGCTCTACAAAAGCCACGGCCCTTGCAAAACAAAGGAAACAATTACATCACGGTCTCAGAGCAAGTGACGCCACCAATTGAATGCTACTAGTGCGCACCGATAACTAGCTAGCCATTTCATATCTGATACAGAGGGTGCTTTACCGTTCCCTTCTACAGTACCATCCAGTCTGTCTCATCTGCATCCCAGGCCAGGTCTCCTGGAACAGAAAGCTGCTGTTGCTCCACACACAATATTGGACAAGACAGAAACATGGAACATTTAGAGGAGGCGAGAGTCAGCGTACGCCACGCCAGGCTTGCCAGCTGTGATAATGATGTATAATTTAATTGAAGCCTGTGCTTCTATCCTCCACAGAACTCAAACTCCTCTTCACCTGTCAATGCATTATTCAGGATAATGGTGACCCTGAAATTGTAAAAAAAGCTTCTTATCTGTTTAAAGTTTTATTACAGAGAGCAAAGAGAGACGGGTGGAGGGAGAGAGAGAGGGAGAGAGAGAGAGAGAAAGATGGAGGGGAGAGAAAGCAAGTCAGTAAAAGGAGCGAGTAAGAGAGAAAGACTGGTAAAGGAAAGAAAACGGAGAAGCATAAGTGTTATGTCCACTCTGAGGATTGCTGTTTTTGACCCTAGCAGCGTCATCACCTTGGCAACAGCAGAAAAAAATACACTAGGACAAAGTTAACTTTGTCTAAAGGCATCTTGGGATGTCTTGGATTGTTATATAAAGGGGAGATTTGAACCAGGGATGAGACAAATATTGTTAAAATGGCATTGGTTTACTTGAAAAACAGACAAGTCAACAATATCACCGCAACAAGAAAGATAATGTTCTCCATCACCGTCATCATCAACAACAACATTGCCATCATCATCAATTCCATAAGATGCAAATGCCAGTATATGAGGTCACCCCGTGCATTCCTTCCACATGATCTATGAGAGTCAGCTAACTGCAGGGGAAACAACCTCTATGTGCTGGGGACTCACTGAATAATGCAAAGATAAAGGAACAGCAATGGCTAACGTTCATAACAGAACTAGACATAGACAACTGACAATTATTACAGGGAGCAGAGACTTATACAGTCTATAATTGAACCTTACTTTATAGATGGGTTAGCTGACAAAGTCACGAAAACGATGTGTGTGCTTCCATGGGGCAGAAGTCAGCGTGTTGTTGTAATTCTGGATGGCCAGATTGCTAGCAACAATGACAAGAAACTGCCATCTGGGGAATTGTAAGTGGCTCATTTCAGCTCGTTTCATCATGTTCATGATACTGTGTCTTGTTTTGAGGTGTTTTGACTGATTTCATATCAATGACAGTATGGCTAAAATGCTCTAGCTAGCTAACCAACAACTGTAACGATGTATTTGAGAGACAACAAGTGCTCATTCTGCAAATGTATTTATGTTTTCAATAAACATTGGTGACGAAATATAGCTTACATGTTGTCAACAATCTAAGCCAACTCCGTCTATTTTGACCAAAAGTTGCGTAGGTTTGTTTCTAAACCTCCAACCCGTCTATATTGCCCTTAATGGTTTTCCAGTCACCAGGGTATGTTTAAGTGTATGTGTGTGTGTGTGTGTGTGTGTGTGTGTGGGTGTGTGTGTGTGTGTGTGTGTGTGTGGTGTGTGTGTGTGTGTGTGTGTGTGTGTGTGTGTGTGTGTGTGTGTGTGTGTGTGTACTTGCGGCAGTGAATGTGAGTATGCACCCCCGTAAAGTCACCACAGGCCCTGCGCTGTAGCCAAGGATAAAAAGGCCGGAGTGAAAGCGTATCTGGCAGTAAAACCCACCTGCTCCTATCCATCACACTATAGTGTCATATTTACTGTCTGAAACTCACCCATTAAAGACTGTTATTGTTAGGTGCAATTTCCACTGCAATTAGATGGAGGCTTCATTAGAGAGAGTGTGAGTGGAATGAGGCAATTATGGTGTACTGTATGACGGTGGGGGGTAGACCTGGGGAGGGAGAGCAGAGCTATCCAAAGCTATGGTGCTTTACACATTTATTTAATCAGTAATTCCATCTCTCAAGTCTATAATAGCTCCAAAAAACCAAGGGTTATGTTTCTGTTTCATTAAATAGAGGTTTATTGTTCTCTGCTTTGATTTATTTTTTATTGAAGAATCCTGGACCCTGTCACTGGCCCAGGCAGCATTTCATATTACTCATCCTAATCAAAACACTTTCACTTTACACTTTCACTAAATACAAACGTTTTGGACGGTATTCATGTTCAAAATTAGAATTTTCACATTGTGTGGATGGATAATACTTTACTGCGTTAGCTAATGGGGATCCTAATAAAAATGACAAATTATACTGTATAATATAGATGTACTGTACTACAGAATATAGAGGTACTGCAGAATATAGAGGTACTATAGAATATAGAGGTACTGCAGAATATAGAGGTACTATAGAATATAGAGGTACTATAGAATATAGAGGTACTGCAGAATATAGAGGTACTATAGAATATAGAGGTACTGCAGAATATAGAGGTACTATAGAATATAGAGGTACTATAGAATATAGAGGTACTATAGAATACCAATCCAGTCAAGCTACAGTACATCCTGCTCTGGTGTGTGTAGAGTCTACCTCATACAGAGAAACACATTCAGTCAAAGAAGTTATAATCCATCATAAAAAAAAACACTGAACTGCGTCAACTCTGGTAGAAAATGGACGAAAATAATTTAATTTCCCTATTCAGCCTTGTGGACCTATAGAGTCGTATGATGTGAGGTACTCAATGCCCAGGGAACACAACAAAATAAATGAAGAACACAATTTCCCTCACACGTGTTTGATATCACTTGTCTACCTATTGAATAATGGACCTCCCTGTTCTTGTCATGGCGGCTTGGCCCAATCTGTGATACCAGACACCATATGGGCAGGAAGTTGAGGGGAAATTCATAACTCTTCTACACAACCTGCTCTATAAATCTCCTCTTCCTTCTCCCATCCTCAACACAGACACTCAGTCACAGGAGAGCTGAGAGAGAGTGAGGGGAGGGAGAAAGAGAGAGAGAAAGGTGGGGGGAGAGAGGGAGATATAGAGAAAGAGAGAGAAAGAAAGAGAGAGATAGAGAGAGCAGTGCATTGCATTGCATACTGTAGTCTGTTGTGGTGTAGCATTACTCTTCCAGGGGTTGCCTCAGCTGGGTTCTCTTTAGTAAGTCAAAGGTCGGAGCAAGCAGGAAAAATGAGCCTCCAGAACCTGAGCGAGCTCACTTTTCATCTGTTGTACGTGGAGCTCAGTCTGTGATATCACAGCAAAGCCTTCCTCTCTCCCTCCCTCTCAACCAGCCCTAGCTGGTCTCATAGACAAGATGTAACATGGTAAATGAAAATCCAGGCATGGTTACGTAAGACAGAAGGTTACTTAAGGCAAAAACTAAAGAAGGGTGGTTGGTCGGGGTGGATGGGTTAGCGTTTAATGTGAACATCTAGCAATCTTTGCATGTTCAAATCTTATCACGGACAACTTTAGCATTTTGCCTAATTAGCAACTTTCACCCTTACATTAACCTAACCTTAACCCCTAACCCAGCGTTTCCAAAAACTTGGTCCTCGGGTTTAAGGTTAGGGTAGAGTCCTTCCAGACTCACATTAAGCATCTACAATCCAAAATTAAATGAAGAATCGGCTTCCTATTTCGCAACAAAGCCTCCTTCACTCATGCTGCCAAACATACCCTCGTAAAACTCACTGTCCGACAGATCCTTGACTTCGGCGATGTCATTTACAAAATAGCCTAAAACACTCTACTCGGCAAACTGGATGAGTCTGTCACAGTGCCATCCGTTTTATCACCAAAACCCCATATACTACCCACCACTGCGACCTGTATGCTCTCGTTGGCTGGTCCTCGCTTCATATTCGTCGCCAAACCCACTGGCTCTAGATCATCTACAAATCTCTGCTAGGTAAATCCCCGCCTTATCTCAGCTCACTGGTCACCATAGCAGCACCCACCCGTAGCACACACTCCAGCAGGTATATTTCACTGGTCATCCCTAAAGCCAACACTTCCTTTGGCCACCTTTCCTTCCAGTTCTCTGCTGCCAATGACTGGAAATAATTGTAAAAATCTCTAAAGCTGGAGTCTTATATCTCCCTCTCTAACTTTAAGCATCAGCTGTCAGAGCAGCTCACCGATCATTGTACCTGTACATAGCCCATCTGTAAATAGCCCATCCGTAAATTGCACACCCAACTACCTCATCCCCATATTGTTACTTATCCTCTTGCTCTTTTGCACCCCAGTATCTCTACTTGCACATCATTATCTGCACATCTATCACTCCAGTTTTAATGCTAAGTTGTAATTATTTTGCCTCTATGGCCTATTTATTGCCTTACCTCCCTACGCTTCTACATTTCCACACACTGTACATAGATTGTTCTGTTGTGTTATTGACTGTACGTTTGTTTATGTGTAACTCTGTGTTGTTGTTTTTGTCGCACTGTTTTTCTTTATCTTTGCCAGGTCGCAGTTGTGAATGAGAACTTGTTCTCAACTGGCCTACCTGGTTAAATAAAGGTGAAATAAAATACAAATAAAAAATAAAGTTTCCCAAACTCAGTCCTCAGGACCCCAAGGGGTGGACGTTTCAGTATTTTCCCTAACACTATACAGCTGATTCAAGTTATCAAAGCTTGATGATTAGTTGACTATTTGAATTAGCTGTGTAGTGCTGGGGGGGGGGATCTGAATACCATGCAGGTTGGAGAGGAGATGCAGCCTCTCCAGAGGAGGGATGACATTGAGTGGGTAACACCTCTGTAATCTGTACCATATCAAAACTGATATAAATGGGCTTGTCCTCAGGACAACCCTCTACATCAAGGTGACTCTATATTCACGAGCTAGACAGACATTGACATTGGATGACATTGGACTGAAATACAAAATAAATCAGCCAACTCCATCCCAAGCAGGTAATTGCAGCATACCCATAACATATTTAGTCATTCCACACTGATCTCACCACATTCATGGTTAAAATTACTATTTTCAAACGGGATATGGGGCTGAAATTCGGCATGTGTAGCTGTGCGGCTGCAGAGCTTGTGCTTGGTTATGGGGTGATTGGTCCAACTGCACACAGCACATAGCCAGGGGATACATGGCCTAATTACACTAGGGGAGGTCACTGGCCTCCGTTTCACCAGGGGATAAAGATTGCTGGGATATCACACTGGAGCTACTTTCCCACCAGAATTACATATTGCAATTCAGACACACAGTGGAGATATTCTGTCTCAAACCTTTTACAGATTACAATTCGGACACACACTTAAGATATTCTGTTTTAACCATTTTACAGATTACAATTCACACACACTGGAGATATATGCCTCAAACCTTTTACAGATTACAATTCAGACACTGGAGATATTCTGCCTCCACCCAACAGGGTTTCCCCTGTTTTTTCTTATCCTTTTCCCCTGACGATGGTCCCAATTTAAAGAAGGTTGGTATGTGTACTTGTTCTTATAAAATGAATATCTTAATCTCAAAATTCCTGCCTGCTTCTTCATTAGTAGTAAAACCACTATGGTATACCAGATGTTGCCACATCTAGACACCACATTGGAATAGCTGGGAGCCTCTCTCATGCAGAGGCAGAATAGTGAGGAGATTGTCTGTCTAAAAACCCATCCCTCATGTAAAGAATGTTTTAAACGTGCGTGAAATGGGAGTCTGGCAGGGGAGAAAAGAGGCACTTCAGAAGGAACTGCTCATCCATCGCTCAGTGTGAGCACACGCTGCACTATCTGAGAGACTGGTCAATGTCATTAACTCAGGAATCCTGTGCATTAATGATCTTCTATGGATGGGAGGAGAGTGTGGGAGCAGGAATGACAGCAGGGAGATGCGAGGGGAGGAATGAGTGAGAGATGGGAGAGAGAGAGGGTGAGAGGATGAGCAACGAGCGAGGGAGCAGTGGCGGGCGGGCGAGCAGGAGAGGAGGAATCATTAAATGGATGGTGGTGGTGACGAGCGAGGCTCTCTCTTTGAAGACAGGCACACTCCGCTAAGCAGGAGCCATGAGAGCTAACAACGCTGATGGGCTGCAGGGAGCATCTCCCAGCCTTCTCACGGATTCATCGGAGCAGCAGCACAAAGATTAGAGGTTTCTTTTAATCCAAAGGGGATTAAACGCTGAGGAGGAGGGAGAAGAGGGCTCCTGTGGAGGGTTAGAGAAATTATGAATACCTCTCCTCAGACTAGTGATCTGGGTCTTTAACACAGAATCCCAGATGCTTGGGTGTTCAGATTAGCCTTATCTGTCACACACTCCCCTGGGCTTTAAGAGATGGATTGAAGATGCACCTTCCCTCCTTCTCTCCCTCTCTCCCTTCGCTTGGTTTAAACACTTTCGTACTGTACATCTCGATTATGTCCCACCTGGAAATGCACACCCTGTGAAACTCATCACACACTGGCAGACCACAGTCTGCACACACACACACACACACACACACACACACACACACACACACACACACACACACACACACACACACACACACACACACACACACACACACACACACACACACACACACACACACACACAAACTTAAAAGCTTGGAGGATCAAATATGTAAATACATGTTCTATTGAGATAGAAATAAAAACACCATATTTAGCAAAAAGGCATCTAGCTACAACCAAAAGGTGTTCTCTGTCTTGGGGCAAGGGCAACACGGGATGGCAATGATGGGAAATGGCATCCATGTTTTCATCACTGTCCCACCCAAGATGTCTCACATTGGGTGCCCGTTGACCTCTCAATCAGCTCAATAAACACAGACTACGACAGACGAATCAAAGACCTCAAACCCAGACCATCAACCAAATCATCAAACATCCCAGCAGGTCATCACTTACCCCCCTTGTTCCATCTGGCTTTAGTCCTTGCCTGCTGGCTGAGCTCGGGACTGCCAAACAGCACCAAGAGAAACAAAACAAGTTCAAAAATTGAAAAAAATACAAACTTTTCCCTGGAAAACATGTCCAAGAGTTGCTCTTTGACCAAGTCCACTTTCACATGGCTGTGTTTCCCTCTGGTGCGGCGCGGCTGTGGCGCATGGTAACCCACACGTGGGCTGGCATCAGTCAGGCTGGAATCATCAGTGGGTCTCTGGCTCTGCCATACTGCTAGAGGCTGCCGAGGGCTGCTCTTCACTGGTCCTGGTCCTGAGGCTTTGGGCTGAGCCACATGTCTCCCCTCCTGGACGCCCCTGCCTCACCAGAGCGCACGGAGCCAGACAGAACACGCTATGGCACAGCTCAGCTCAGCAACGTGCTCCACTACTCTAATCTCTCTCTCACACACTCACTGTTGCCACCGCTGTCGACGCCGATGCTACCTCTACGGCTGCTGAGTTACTTCCTGCCCCCCCTCACTCCGGGTTTCAGAGGGAATTCATCTCACAGCGCTCTGACTCCGAACCCCACACAGCCCAGCCGAGGAGAAGAGGAAACGCAACCCACAGTCTGCCCTCTGGAGAGGGGTGTGTGGGGTAGCGGAGTGTCTGCTGGTGAGAAATAACACACAAACAGGCAGGCACGAGGACTGAGGGGAGCGCGAAGGAGAGGAACGAGTAGAAAAGGAGATCACACCCTGATCCTGATAGCCACGGCAGCTATACAGCTGCTCTTTAAAGAGCAAAAAGGCATTCACATTGAGCTGCTTGCATCCCACATCAGCCTGGCCAAGGTGTGCAGGAACAGGCTTTACTGGCAGAGCAGCACGAGGAGGAGGAGAGGAAGGAAGGAAGAAGAGAGGGAGGATGAGAGGAGATCTGTTAGAAGTGCCTTTACATGGTCCCATCTCTTGCTCTCTCTCTTTCTTTCTCTCTCTCTCGCTCTCTCTCTCGCTCTCTCTCTGTTGTGCGTTGCGGGAAGCTCCACGTGTGCTCATGAGTTTCTCTTGTTAATCCCTGGAAGAAAAGTTTGCGGCATGACAGCCCCAAGGGCTCACACTCTCCTGCAGTATTAGTCAGAGAGCCCTATGAGAAAGCTTTTAACCCCTCAGCTGCCACAACACACCACTTAACAAGATGCTTTTTAAGGATGTGACTGGAGAAATGTCTTCGCTGACTGGAGAAATGTCTTCATTGACTGGAGAAATGTCTTTATTGACTGGAGAAATGTCTTTATTGACTGAAGAAATGTCTTCGTTGAATTTTGCCAGTGTGGTGATTGCTAGTTGAATCATGAAAAAAAGCATGCTCTACCAACTGAGCCACAGGGAATTTTGAATCCCACCGTACCTTCTCCTCTATGCAATCTGGTTTCAGAGCTGCTCATGGGTGCACCTCAGCCACGCTCAAGGTCCAAAACGATATCATAACCGCCATCAATAAGAGACAATACTATGCAGCCATATTCATCGACCTGGCCAAGACTTTCGACTCTGTCAATCACCACATTCTCATCGGCAGACTCAACAGCCTTGGTTTCTTAAATGATTGCCTCGCCTGGTTCACCAACTACTTCACTGATAGAGTTCAGTGGGTCAAATCGGAGGACCTGTTGTCCGGACCTCTGGCGGTCTCTATGGGGGTGCCACAGGGTTCAATTCTCGGGTGGACTCTCTTCTCTGTATACATCAATGATGTTGATCTTGCTGCTGGTGATTCTCTGATCCACCTCTACACAGACGACACCATTCTGTATACTTCTGGCCCTTCTTTAGACACTGTGTTAACTAACCTCCTGTCACGCCCTGACCAGGTGAACTCTTCTATTTTGGTCAGGGTGTGGCATTTCTATAGATTATTTTCTATGTTTTTTGGTATAGCCTTGCTTTGGGGTGTATTTCTATGTTGGGTTCTGTCGATTCCCAATCAGAGACAGCTGTCGCTAGTTGCCTCTGATTGGGGAATCATATTTAAGTTCCTTTTCCCCCCACGAATCGGCTTCCTATTTCAGAACAAAGCATCCTTCACTCATGCTGCCAAACATTCCCTCGTAAAACCTACTATCCTACCGATCCTCGACTTCGGTGATGTCATTTACAAAACAGCCCCCAACACTCTACTCAACAAATTGGATGCAGTCTATCACAGTGCCATCCGTTTTGTCACCAAAGCCCCATATACTACCCACCACTGCGACCTGTATGCTCTCGTTGGCTGGCCCTCGCTTCATATTCGTCGCCAAACCCACTGACTCCAGGTCATCTATAAATCTTTGCTAGGTAAAGCCCCACCTTATCTCAGCTCACTGGTCACCATAGCAGCACCCACCCATAGCATGTGCTCCAGCAGGTATATCTCACTGGTCACCCCCAAAGCCAATTCCTCTTTGGCCGCCTTTCCTTCCAGTTCTCTGCTGCCAATGCCTGGAACGAATTGCAAAAATCACTGAAGCTGGAGACGCATATCTCCCTCACCATCTGTAAGCACCAGCTGTCAGAGCAGCTCGCAGATCACTGCACCTGTACATCTGTAAATAGCCCATCCAACTACCTCATCCCCATACTATATCTATTTATTTATCTTGTTCCGTTGCACCCTAGTATCTCAACTTGCACATTCATCTTCTGCACATCAACCAGTCCAGTGTTTAATTGCTATATTGTAATTACTTCTCCACCATGGCCTATTTATTGCCTTACCTCCCTTGCACACAATGTATATAGACTTTATTTTCTACTGAATTATTGACTTTATGTTTGTTTATTCCATGTGTAACTCTGTGTTGTTGTATGTGTCGAACTGCTTTGCTTTATCTTGGCCAGGTCGCAGTTGTAAATGAGAACTTGTTTTCAACTAGCCTACCTGGTTAAATAAAGGTGAACTAAAAAAAAGAATTAAAAAAATGCTGCCTAGCATGTGGTCTATAGTCTTATTGGTTCCTTTAGATATTAAAGTCTATGATCTGGCTTTGCCTTTGGAATTACAATAAATAGCGTTTGCAATTGAATTTCTTGTGGCTGACAACTGTTTTTCACAAAAGTCAGGGGGGGTATAAGCAGTCTGTCTCGTACACACACCCTGGCTTTAATGTCCTCATTACAGCTTATGAAGGAGTCCATGATTAAGTCCATAATTTGTTATACACAGTGTAAATTAATATCCTAAATCCACACATTAATGTTCAGATGCTGCCTCCCTCCACCTTCTCCCCCCTCCCCTCTCCCTCGCCTTGCCTCTCCCTCCTTCTCCCCCTCTCTTACCCCTTCTCCCATCTACCCCCCCTCTTCCTGCCCTCCCCCTCCCCCCTCCCCTCTTCCTCCACACACCCTCCTTCTCCCCCCTCCCCTCTCCGCCCTTCTCTCCACTCTACCCCCCTCCAACTTTGTCCCCCTTACCCCCTCTCCCTCTTCCTCTCTTAGCAACCTACATCAGTACCCGGCACTATAATTATGCTTTCTGCAAATGAAAACAGAGATGTGTATTTCTCTGGTAGACACCAGCAGGAGCATCTGTTGACAATCCACATTTGTAATAACAGATAAACAAGCAGCTTCTCTGTGGGTTGAAATACTATTTTCTTGAGTACATAACTCTAATTATGACAATACATTCTCATTGAAATGTAAACTAAACAAACAATCCAGAATAATACGAATGCAGATAACACTATCCGGGGGGGGGGGTATATGTTCGTATACAAGTAAAGCTAGGTTTGAAATGATTATTTTCTTGTCAAATATTTTATCTATTTGGGCTTGTTGCGATCAATTTGCAGTGTACAAATTACTTGAAATTACTGTATGGTCCGGCTCCCTGATCATCCGCTCAATACAAAATATACCCACGGCTGAATCTAGCTGTTGATCACTGGGTTAAGTTATAACATAATAAAGTTGTATGCCAGTAAAAACATTCCACCCTTGGTCTGAGTCTAATTGATAATCCCTGCAGTACATGGCCTAGTCTCTATATGAAGATCCCCCTTGATAATCCCTGCAGTACATGGCCTAGTCTCTATATGAAGATCCCCCTTGATAATCCCTGCAGTACATGGCCTAGTCTCTATATGAAGATCCCAGTTGATAATCCCTGCAGTACATTAGCTAGTCTCTATATGAAGATCCCCCTTGATAATCCCTGCAGTACATGGCCTAGTCTCTACATGAATATCTCAGTTGATAATCCCTGCAGTACTCCCTAGTCTCTATATGATAATCCCTGCAGTTTATAAATACAGCGATGAGTTTCTCTCTCTTGGTTTTATAAAAACTTTGAGAAGTAATGAGGAGTGCCCACAATGTGTTTAGTGCGGGGAAGTGCTTAGTAAAGAGTCTCTCAAAATGAACAATTAAAACAACACATTTTGACCAAACATCAACAGCATGACGGTAAACCCAGGGAGTTCTTTCAGAACAGGGCAAAATGCTTCAGGAAACAGTGCTTCGACAGTGGAAAAGTAAGTGAACAAGCAAAGCATTGTTGTCATTTTATAGCAGGTGATGGATGATAAGCAGAAATAAGGGAGTACTATCTGTCACGACTTCCGCCGAAGTTGGTCCCTCTCCTTGTTCGGGCGGCGTTCGGCGTCGCCGGTTTTCTAGCTGCCACCGATCCACTTCTCATTTTCCATTTGTTTTGTCTTCATTGTACACACCTGGCTTCCATTCCCATAATTATATGTTCCTTATGGTTTCCCCATGGTTTTGTGCGTGTTTGTTCTTTGTAAGTTGGACTGTGTTTGTGAGCCTGTAGGAACTGCCATGTTGATGGTGTTGTTAAGAAGGTAGAGCAACACTTTATTATGGACAGACTTCTCCCCCTTTTAGCTACTGTTGTATCAATATGTTTTGACCATGACAGTTTTGACCATACCTCAACTTGCTCAATTCCCACATTATTCCTTACAAGACGTAGTTGAGGTTTAGGGTTTAGTGAATGATTTGTCCCAGATACAATGTTTTTAGTTTTTGAAATATTTCGGACTAACTTATTCCTTGCCACCCATTCTGAAACTAACTGCAGCTCTTTGATAAGTGTTGTAGTTGTTTCAGTTGCTGTAGTAGCTGACGTGTATATTGCTGAGTTATCCTCAAACATAGACACACTGGCTTTACTCAAGGCCAGTGGCATGTCATTAGTAAAGATTGAAAAAAGTAAGGACCTAGACAGCTGCCCTGGGGAATTCATGATTCTACCTGGATTATGTTGGAGAGGCTTCCATTAAAGAACACCCTCTGTGTTCTGTTAAACAGGTAACGCTTTATCCACAATTTAGCAGGGGGTATAAAGCCATAACACATAGGTTTTTCCAGCAGCAGACTATGATTGATAATGTCAAAACTGCACTGAAGTCTAACAAAACAGCCCCCACACAATTTTTATTATCAATTTTTCTCAGCCAATCATCAGTCATTTGTGTAAGTTCTGTGCTTTTTGAATGTCCTTCCCGATAAGCATGCAAAAGTCTGTTGTCAATTTGTTTACCGTAAAATAGCATTATATCTGGTCAAACACAATTTTTTCCCAAACTTTCCTTAGGGTTGGTAACAAGCTGATTGGTCGGCTATTTGAGATAGTAAAGGGGTCTATACTATTTTTAGGTAGGGGAATGACTTTTGCTCCCCTCCAGGCCTGAGGGCACACACTTTCTAGCAGGCTTAAATTGAAGATATGGCAAATAGGAGTGGCAATATTGTCCGCTATTATCCTCAGTAATTTTCCATCCAAGTTGTCAGACCCCGGTGGTTTGTCATTGTTGAAACCCCACAGAATTCCCCTCTTTCACACTTCAAAATGACAATTATTGTCTTAATTTGGTCAGATATACTTAGATGTGTAGTGTCAACGTTTGTTGCTGGCATGTCATGCCTAAATTTGCTAATCTTGCCTATGAAAAAATCATTCAAGTATTTGGCAAAATCAGTCAGTTTAGCAATGAATAAGCCATCTGATTCAATGAATGATGGAGCTGAGTTTGTCTTTTTTCACAAAATGTAATTGAAGGCGCTTTTTACTATCATTCTTTGTCATTTATCTTTGTTTCATAGTGTAGTTTATTTTTCTTTATATTCAGTTTAGTCACATGATTTCTCAATTTGCAGTGCGCTTGCCAATCAGTTGTGCAGCCAGACTTATTTTCCATTCCTTTTGCCGCATCCCTCTCAACCATATAATTTTTCCAATCCTCATCAATCCACAGGGGTTTAACAGTTTTTACAGTCATTCTCTTAATGGGTGCATGTTTATTAGAAATTTGTTAGAAGCAATTTCATAAATGTGTCAAGTGCAACGTCTGTTTCCTCCTCATTACACAACATAGGAATCCCTACAAAACTTCTGGTATAACGTCTTATATACTATATTGGGCCCAGCCTTTGGAACTTTTTTTTCTTAGATATGGCTACTTTATTGTGATCACTACATTCAATGGATCTGGATACTGCTTTCAAGCACATTTCTGCAGCATTAGTGAAGATGTGATCAATATATGTTTATGATTTCACTACTGTGATGTTTGTAGCTACCCTGTTGGTTTACTGATAACCTGAACCAGGTTGCAGGCACTGGTTACAGTTGTGGGCAGCTTGATGAAAGCCAGTCAATATTTAAATCAACCAGAAAATATACCTCTCTGTTGATATCAGATACATTATCAAGCATTTCACACATGTTATATAGATACTGACTGTTAGCACTCTGGCCACCATAGAGATCCTATTAAATAGTATATTCTAATTTGTAATTCTATGGTTGCCACTGACGCAGAGCCTCAGATGCAGGTGTAGCACATGGAGATGTCTGAAACGTACTCCTCAGCCTGAAGTGTTCTGAAGTGTCTGCCAGAGAATAGCAAGCTTTTCAAGTGGTGCCGACCAGTGAGACACTTCATGAGGGAAGTCATGTGTGCTAGCCAGGTAGAGGTCCAGGGTTGGAGCCTCGGTGTGAGCCGAATCAGGAGGGTGGTACTCACTAAGCAAGCAGCGTGACGTCCTTTACACAGGGAGAGGAGAGTGGAGGACTGGGCCAGTCAGTCAGTGGTCATAAAGCAGGTGGCAGAGCATGTTAAATGGTGTGCAGCTTATAGGCACTGTGACACAGCCTGTAAAGTGACAGCAAGGATGGACCACTTCACATCAAGAGTTGGATGTGGTTGCATGTGATTGTTGCAGGGATCCGTTCCCTTCTCTAACATGGCACGGCCACGGAACAAGTGTTACTGTATTGACAAGTGGCACTGCTCACAATGGGCATTGTCGTAGCAATAGTATTATTGGTGTAAAATTCGCACTCCTCCTCTAAGCACGTCTGATTTCAGTGTGACTGCTGGCTATATTGGGCAGCAGCAGCTCCAGTAATATGGTGTATCTGAAAGCAATTTACAATTTCCTAATGTAATCTTAAAAGCAGGGTTAATCTGATATGTGTACATTCATTTCCATGAGCAGCTAATTACTCTCACAATAGAAACCTTTCAGGAATAAATATTAACAGGAATTTAGGAGACACCTCAAAAATACACATTTTCCTGAATAACAGGGCATGCTGTGCTGAGTGCCGGCTGACTCCAGTCTAGAATGAGTTGAGACAAAGGCATAAATCTGGTGGATCATGGCAAGATTTAGCATCCGTATTGTCTTTGTCTATGCTCCCCCACTACACTAACTGTTCGCAGATATGTCGGCTGCAAAATAAATGTAGCATTTTTACTACAGTACTCATAAATGGAAAAGAGAAGAGAGAGGATGAGGGATATAGGAGACGAGAGGGGAGGAGGGCAGCTAGTGGCCTGGCTGTGCAGTATGTGATAGGATAGCCAATGTGGCTTCATGGAAAGAGGGGAGGTAGAGAGCCGAGTGGGGCTCCGTCCCTCAGCCTGACACTGCAGAGTGGAGTGGAGAGGAAGAGAGGACAACCAGATCCATGCTGGGGAGCCTGTCAGCTTATCACCCCCAGACAAGAGCCCCCCTGATAAACGTGGACGGGCAGGAGAGGAGCACAGCTTCAGCTGTGGAGGGGTGCGGGACAGCGATAAGGAAGCTCCGTGGGGCGAGATGGGGGAGTGAGGCATGGGGCCCAGGGCTGACAAACCCCTGCCAGCAGCCACGCTCATTCCAACTCTCTTCCGGCTTAACTTCTTAAAAAATGTACACGCACAGACATTCACCGTGCTCAGCAGATGTAGGTTTGAGCAGGTAGAACTGTGTGTGTGTGTGTCAGCGTGTGTGTTGTGTGTGTGAGAGGGAGTGTGAGGGCACCCGTGCATTTAACAGCAGAGAGAGAGCGAGAGAGCGAGAGAGCGACAGAGCGAGAGAGCGAGAGAGAGAGAGGGGGGGTGACATCCTCTCTCCATCTTTTTTCAAGTGCAGCTCTGAAGCTGGGTCTCTTGAAAACGGACCATGAAATGTCCTTTTTCACAGGAAGTAACAGAGCGCGCACCATGAATTGATCCCATGATGGAAATCTGGACGCCGTTTTCTCCTCTGCGCATCTGCCTGCCCAGATACTGGATAATCTACTCCCTCCCTGCCTTCCTAATCCAGCCATCCATCCTCATTCACAATGCCAATTTGTGTCCCAAGCCGGACAGGGCTGTTGTTTGGAAGTCCATATTGGAATATATCTGGATGTTTGTCTTTTTTTAAATAACTATTGAACGGCTGTGAAATGATCATTCCTCCAGCATTGCTACCATCTGGCTTGTGATTAGAATTCCTTTCATAGTTCGTTGCAATCAGAGCTCAGCAACTTTCAACAAAATAACCACTGGTTGTATGTTGCTGCTGCTATTCTTAATCTGAAGGCCACAAATATTAGCATAAACAATTACACCACAGGTTGCAAAAGTCAGAGAGAATTCGTGTTTAATTGAATGAATATAGCATAAGTCAATACGTTAAGGGTTCTTTCCATTTTAATTTTTTTTATTTTTTTATTTCACCTTTATTTAACCGGGTAAGCTAGTTGAGAACAAGTTGTCATTTACAACTGCGACCTGGCCAAGATAAAGCAAAGCAGTGCAACACAAACAACATCACGGTTACATATGGAATAAACAAGCGTAGAGTCAAAAACACAATAGAAAAAAAGAAAGTCTATATACAGTGTGTGCAAATGGCATGAGGAGGTAGGCAATAAATAGGCCATAGTAGCGAAGTAATTACAATTTAGCAGATTAACACTGGAGTGATAAATGAGCAGATGATGATGTGCAAGTAGAGATACTGGTGTGCAAAAGAGCAGAAAAGTAAATAAAAACAATATGTGGATGAGGTAGGTAGATTGGGTGGGCTATTTACAGATGGACTATATACAGCTGCAGCGATCGGTTAGCTGCTCAGATAGCTGATGTTTAAAGTTAGTGAGGGAAATATAAGTCTCCAGCTTCAGTGATTTTTGCACTTCGTTCCAGTCACTGGCAGCAGAGAACAGGAAGGAAAGGCGGCCAAAGCAGGTGTTGGCTTTGGGGATGACCATATCTGCCTGCGGGAGCGCGTGCTACGGGTAGGTGTTGTTATTGTGACCAGTGAGCTGAGATAAGGCGGAGCTTTACCTAGCATAGACTTATAGATGACCTGGAGCCAGTGTGTCTGGCGACGAATATGTAGTGAGGGCCAGCCGACTAGAGCATACAGGTCGCAGTGGTGGGTGGAATAAGGGGCTTTGGTAACAAAACGGATGGCACTGTGATAGACTGCATCCAGTTTGCTGAGTAGAGTATTAGAAGCTATTTTGAAGATGATATCGCCGAAGTCGAGGATCGGTAGGATAGTCAGTTTTACTTGGGTAAGTTTGGCGGCGTGAGTGAAGGAGGCTTTGTTACAAAATATAAAGCCGATTCTAGATTTGATTTAATAGCACCGACTATTCAATGCTATTGCAGTCCGCCACAGGATGTTTTTGTGCTGGTCAAGGGCAGTCAGGTCTGGAGTGAACCAAGGGCTATATCTGTTCTTAGTTCTACATTTTTTGAAAGGGGCATGCTTATTTAAGATGGTGAGAAAATTACTTTTAAAGAACGACCAGGCATCCTCGACTGACGGGATGAGGTCAATATCCTTCCAGGATACCCGGGCCAGGTTGATTAGAAAGGCCTGCTCACAGAAGTGTTTTAGAGAGCGTTTGACAGTGATGAGAGGTGGTCGTTTGACCGCGTACCCATAGTGGATGCAGGCAATGAGGCAGTGATCGCCGAGATCCTGATTGAAAACAGCAGAGGTGTATTTGGAGGGCAAGTTGGTCAGGATAATATCTATGAGCGTGCCCATGTTTACGATTTAGGGTTGTACCTGGTGGGTTCCTTGATGACTTGTGTGAGATTGAGGGCATCTAGCTTAGATTGTAGGACTGCAGGGGTGTTAATTAAGCATATCCCAGTTTAGGTCACCTAGCAGAACGAACTCTGAAGATAGATGGGCTGCAATCAATTC
This sequence comes from Salmo trutta, assembly GCF_901001165.1. Classification (NCBI taxonomy): domain Eukaryota; kingdom Metazoa; phylum Chordata; class Actinopteri; order Salmoniformes; family Salmonidae; genus Salmo; species Salmo trutta. The sequence continues at coordinate 34,586,131 of NC_042982.1, forward strand.
ACGTATGGTGTCCAGAACCTCCTGTTCAACAGATACAGATGAGCTCTATCATAATCACATTAGAAAATTGTCATGCAATTCACAAATAAACATGGCTTAACCACACTGGTCTATTTTAAATGTTAAATACGAAACAATCTGTCTGACATACAGTAGAAACATTGATAAGGTTCAACTGGTACTCTGACCACTGACTGACATGACGAGGGGACAGTTGTGCCAGACCTGGTAACAAACGTTACAGGCCATGTGAATGTTACTGGCCGTGTGAGTGTTACGAGTGTTACTGGCCGTGTGAGTGTTACAGGCCATGTGAATGTTATTGGCCGTGTGAGTGTTACGAGTGTTACTGGCCGTGTGAGCGTTATTGGCCGTGTGAACGTTACTGGCCGTGCGAGTGTTACTGGCCTTGTGAGTGTTACTGGCCTTGTGAGTGTTACTGGCCTTGTGAGTGTTACTGGCCATGTGAGTGTTACTGGCCGTGTGAATGTTACTGGCCTTGCGAGTGTTACTGGCCGTGTGAGTGTTACTGGCCGTGTGAGTGTTACTGGCCTTGTGAGTGTTACTGGCCTTGTGAGTGTTACTGGCCTTGCGAGTGTTACTGGCCGTGTGAATGTTACTGGCTGTGTGAGTGTTACTGACCATGTGAGTGTTACTGGCCGTGTGAGTGTTACTGGCCGTGTAAATGTTACTGGCCTTGTGAGTATTACTGGCCGTGTGAGTGTTATTGGCCTTGTGAGTGTTACTGGCCGTGTGAGTGTTACAAGCCGTGTGAATGTTACTGGCCTTGCGAGTATTACTGGCCATGTGAGTGTTACTGCCCGTGCGAGTGTTACTGGCCGTGTGAGTGTTACTGGCCTTGTGAGTGTTATTGGCCGTGTGAGTGTTATTGGCCGTGTGAGTGTTACTGGCCTTGTGAGTGTTACTGGCCTTGCGAGTGTTACTGGCCTTGTGAGTGTTACTGGCCTTCTGAGTGTTACTGGCCGTGTGAGTGTTACTGGCCGTGTGAGTGTTACTGGCCGTGTGAGTGTTACTGGCCTTGTGAGTGTTACTGGCCGTGTGAGCGTTATTGGCCGTGTGAACGTTACTGGCCGTGCGAGTGTTACTGGCCTTGTGAGTGTTACTGGCCTTGTGAGTGTTACTGGCCTTGTGAGTGTTACTGGCCATGTGAGTGTTACTGGCCGTGTGAATGTTACTGGCCTTGCGAGTGTTACTGGCCGTGTGAGTGTTACTAGCCGTGTGAGTGTTACTGGCCTTGTGAGTGTTACTGGCCTTGTGAGTGTTACTGGCCTTGCGAGTGTTACTGGCCGTGTGAATGTTACTGGCTGTGTGAGTGTTACTGACCATGTGAGTGTTACTGGCCGTGTGAGTGTTACTGGCCGTGTAAATGTTACTGGCCTTGTGAGTATTACTGGCCGTGTGAGTGTTATTGGCCTTGTGAGTGTTACTGGCCGTGTGAGTGTTACAAGCCGTGTGAATGTTACTGGCCTTGCGAGTATTACTGGCCATGTGAGTGTTACTGCCCGTGCGAGTGTTACTGGCCGTGTGAGTGTTACTGGCCTTGTGAGTATTATTGGCCGTGTGAGTGTTATTGGCCGTGTGAGTGTTACTGGCCTTGTGAGTGTTACTGGCCTTGCGAGTGTTACTGGCCTTGTGAGTGTTACTGGCCTTCTGAGTGTTACTGGCCGTGTGAGTGTTACTGGCCGTGTGAGTGTTACTGGCCGTGTGAGTGTTACTGGCCTTGTGAGTGTTACTGGCCTTGTGAGTGTTACTGGCCTTGTGAGTGTTACTGGCCGTGTGAATGTTACTGGCCGTGCGAGTGTTACTGGCCGTGCGAGTGTTACTGGCCGTGCGAGTGTTACTGGCCTTCTGAGTGTTACTGGCCTTGCGAGTATTACTGGCCGTGCGAGTGTTACTGGCCGTGTGAGTGTTACTGGCCGTGTGAGTGTTACTGGCCTTGTGAGTGTTACTGGCCGTGTGAGTGTTACTGGCCTTGCGAGTATTACTGGCCGTGTGAGTGTTACTGGCCGTGTGAGTGTTACTGGCCGTGTGAGTGCTACTGGCCGTGTGAGTGTTACTGGCCGTGTGAATGTTACTGGCCTTGCGAGTATTACTGGCCGTGTGAGTGTTACTGGCCGTGTGAGTGTTACTGGCCGTGTGAGTGTTACTGGCCTTGTGAGTGTTACTGGCCTTGTGAGTGTTACTGGCCTTGCGAGTATTACTGGCCGTGTGAATGTTACTGGCCGTGTGAGTGTTACTGGCCGTGTGAGTGTTACTGGCCTTGCGAGTATTACTGGCCTTGCGAGTATTACTGGCCATGTGAGTGTTACTGCCCGTGCGAGTGTTACTGGCCGTGTGAACGTTACTGGCCGTGTGAGTGTTACTGGCCTTGTGAGTGTTACTGGCCTTGTGAGTGTTACTGGCCTTGCGAGTGTTACTGGCCTTGCGAGTATTACTGGCCGTGTGAATGTTACTGGCCGTGTGAGTGTTACTGGCCGTGTGAGTGTTACTGCCCGTGCGAGTGTTACTGGCCGTGTGAATGTTACTGGCCGTGTGAGTGTTACTGGCCGTGCGAGTGTTACTGGCCGTGCGAGTGTTACTGGCCTTCTGAGTGTTACTGGCCTTCTGAGTGTTACTGGCCTTGCGAGTATTACTGGCCATGTGAGTGTTACTGGCCGTGTGAGTGTTACTGGCCGTGTGAGTGTTACTGGCCTTGTGAGTGTTACTGGCCATGTGAGTGTTACTGGCCGTGTGAGTGTTACTGGCCTTGTGAGTGTTACTGGCCGTGCGAGTGTTACTGGCCGTGTGAATGTTACTGGCCATGTGAGTGTTACTGGCCGTGTGAGTGTTACTGGCCGTGCGAGTGTTACTGGCCGTGTGAATGTTACTGGCCGTGTGAATTTTACTGTCTGTGTGTTGAGAGCTGTGTGACAACAATCACCAGAGAAAAGCAAGGTAAACAAAAGTAATTTCAAACACCTGCTAATCTACAAGACCTGTTGTATCTAACATCATCAATTTGGAGGAAGTTGCTTCTCATCCAAGAAATGTATATATTATAAAGGTGGAATTACATCAGGACTAAATTCCATTACAATCTGCCATTTATATGGAATAAAGCCATGCCCAGGCAGAGAGAGAGAGGAAGAGAGAGAGAGAAAGAGGGGGAGAGAAAGAAAGAGGGAAAGAGATAGGGGTGAAAGAGAGAAATAAATAGTGAAGGAAAGAAAGAGAGAGAGAAAGCGAGAGAGAAGGAGAGCGAGAGAGAGAGCAAGAGAGAGAGGAGAGATATAGTGAGAAAAAGAGATAGCGAGAGAAAATGTAAACTTGTGTTTCCTATGCCAATAGAGAGAGAGAGAGAAGTAATACTAATCAGAATGAGTTAGTGATGGCTGTCATATAATATGACAGGGTATTATATTTACAACCTGTAATAAAACTGCTTCCACTGGTGATTTATGGAGGCGCTCGCCCTGCAGCGCTAAACCCTTTTTGCCATGGACCCATTTCTAACATCTGCAGTGCATTTTCGTATATTTGCAGATGATCATTTTCTCTAACAGAGAAACTGCAAATTGGGAAGTAGGCACTAAAAAGGGAAACCGAGTTGTAATCCAGTATGCTGGTACAGTACCAGTGTCCCCTCCCCAATCTCTGTGACCCCCACCCCCGGCCTGGCACGGTGTCCCATTACCCACCCCTCAGCACCCCCACTACCATCCTCTGTCAGCAGCCCTGTTTTGGCAATGAGAAGCCCTTATTCATGTGATCACACTGTTAAGTAATGTGAGATGAGTTGTGTGGTGGATGTTGTCCAAGTGTCTCTGCAGCAGCGCTTCTCTTGCTGTGACTGAGTTATGACATTGATCTGAAGCATTGGATGGTGAGTTACGATGCACATTAACTTACGATGACAGAGGGTTATTGGATAATGTTGGGGTTCGAGACTTTTAGGAGTTATACCTGTGTGTGTCTCCAATCTCAACATTTTAGCTGTGATACTGTTTTAATGTAACGATGTGTCAAACAAACCGCATGTACCACTGAAGCTGGATCTACCAACCTAGTTTACATGTAAAGTAGTTCTCTATTTTAGATAATACACAATGCACTTTACTTAACAGATGTATAATAACCTAAGCACTAACTCTATAATAAGCACCAGGTTGAATGGAGAACATTGTCAAAGAAAAACAATATGGAGGTGCTCTCCAAAAGTCTACCATACAGCAACAGGGCTACTGTACAGCTACAGGTATACCGTACAGCTACAGGTCTACTGTACAGTTACAGGCCTGCCGTACAACTACAGGCCTACCGTACAGCTACAGGTCTACTGTACAGCTACAGGTCTACTGTACAGCTACAGGTCTACCGTACAGCTACAGGCCTACCGTACAGCTACAAGTCTACCGTACAGCTACAGGTCTACTGTACAGCTACAGGCCAACCCTACAGCTACAGGCCTACCACACAGCTACAGGCGTACCGTACAGCTACAGGTCTAGCGTACAGCTACAGGTCTACCATACAGCTACAGGTCTACCGTACAGCTACAGGTCTACCGTACAGCTACAGGTCTACCGTACAGCTACAGGTCTACCATACAGCTACAGTCATCATGTCTGGGAACAGAGTCAGAATATACAGACAGTGGGAGGACAGGCAGTGCAGAAAGCTGATTACAGTATGATTCTGACTGAACCAAGAGGAATCGAAACACGCACACACTCTTAATGATAGGCTATTATAAGACGGATAATGTCTGTACACAATCATCAGTGGCTGTTCCATAACTATGAAACTGCTACTGGTCTACCGTGCAGCTACAGGCCTACCATACAGCTACAGGACTACCGTACAGCTACAGGCCTACCGTACAGCTACAGGCCTACCCTACACCTACAGAGTTACCCTACAGCTACAGACCCACCCTACAGCTACAGGTCTACCGTACAGCTACAGGCCTACCGTACAGCTACAGGCCTACCCTACACCTACAGATCTACCCTACAGCTACAGGTCTACCGTACTGCTACAGGTCTACCGTACAGCTACAGGTCTACCGCACAGCTACAGGCCTACCGTACAGCTGCAGGACTACTGTACTGCTGTAGGTCTACCGTACAGCTACAGGTCTACCCTACAGCTACAGTTCCTACTCTACAGCTACAGACATACCACACAGCTACATTCCTACCATGCAGCTACAGGTCTACCATACAGCTGCAGGCCTACCGTACAGCTACAGAACTACCGTACAGCTTCAGGACTACCGTACAGCTACAGGTCTATCCTACACCTACAGAGTTACCCTACAGCTACAGGCCTACCCTACGTCTACAGAGTTACCCTACAGCTACAGGCTAACCCTACAGCTACAGGTCTACCGTACTGCTCCAGGCCTACCGTACAGCTACAGGTCTACCGTACAGCTACAGGCCTACCATACAGCTGCAGGACTACTGTACTGCTGCAGGTCTACCGTACAGCTACAGGTCTAACCTACAGCTACAGGTCTACCCCACAGCTACATTCCTACCATGCAGCTACAGGTATACCGTACAGCTACAGGCCTACCCTACAGCTACAGGTCTACCGTACAGCTACAGGACTACCGTACAGCTACAGGTCTACCCTACACCTACAGAGTTACCCTACAGCTATAGCCCTAACCTACACCTACAGAGTTAACCTACAGCTACAGGCCTACCCTACAGATACAGGTCTACCGTACTGCTACAGGTCTACCGTACAGCTACAGGTCTACCGTACAGCTACAGGCCTACCATACAGCTGCAGGACTACTGTACTGCTGCAGGTCTACCGTACAGCTACAGGTCTACCGTACTGCTGCAGGACTACTGTACAGCTACAGGTCTACCGTACAGGTACAGGCCTACCATACAGCTACAGGCCTACCGTACAGCTGCAGGACTACTGTACTGCTGCAGGTCTACCGTACAGCCACAGGTCTAACCTACAGCTACAGGCCTACCCTACAGCTACAGGTCTACCCCACAGCTACATTCCTACCATGCAGCTACAGGTATACCGTACAGCTACAGGCCTACCCTACAGCTACAGGTCTACCGTACAGCTACAGGACTACCGTACAGCTACAGGTCTACCCTACACCTACAGAGTTACCCTACAGCTACAGGCCTACCCTACACCTACAGAGTTACCCTACAGCTACAGGCCTACCCTACAGCTACAGGTCTACCGTACTGCTACAGGCCTACCGTACAGCTACAGGTCTAACCTACAGCTACAGGCCTACCCTACAGCTACAGGTCTACCCCACAGCTACATTCCTACCTTGCAGCTACAGGTATACCGTACAGCTACAGGCCTACCCTACAGCTACAGGTCTACCGTACTGCTACAGGTCTACCATACAGCTACAGGTCTACCGTACAGCTACAGGCCTACCGTACAGCTGCAGGACTACTGTACTGCTGCAGGTCTACCGTACAGCTACAGGTCTACCGTACAGCTACAGGTCTACCGTACAGCTGCAGGACTACTGTACAGCTACAGGTCTACCGTACAGCTACAGGCCTACCGTACAGCTGCAGGACTACTGTACTGCTGCAGGTCTACCGTACAGCTACAGGTCTACCGTACAGCTACAGGCCTACCGTACAGCTGCAGAACTACTGTACTGCTGCAGGTCTACCGTACAGCCACAGGTCTAACCTACAGCTACAGGCCTACCCTACAGCTACAGGTCTACCCCACAGCTACATTCCTACCATGCAGCTACAGGTATACCGTACAGCTACAGGCCTACCCTACAGCTACAGGTCTACCGTACAACTACAGGACTACCGTACAGCTACAGGTCTACCCTACACCTACAGAGTTACCCTACAGCTACAGGCCTACCCTACACCTACAGAGTTACCCTACAGCTACAGGCCTACCCTACAGCTACAGGTCTACCGTAATGCTACAGGCCTACTGTACAGCTACAGGTCTAACCTACAGCTACAGGACTACCCTACAGCTACAGGTCTACCCCACAGCTACATTCCTACCTTGCAGCTACAGGTATACGTACAGCTACAGGCCTACCCTACAGCTACAGGTCTACCGTACTGCTACAGGCCTACCGTACAGCTACAGGTCTACCGTACAGCTACAGGCCTACCGTACAGCTGCAGGACTACTGTACTGCTGCAGGTCTACCGTACAGCTACAGGTCTAACCTACAGCTACAGGCCTACCCTACAGCTACAGGTCTACCACACAGCTACATTCCTACCATGCAGCTACAGGTCTACCGTACAGCTACAGGTCTACCATACTGCTACAGGCCTACCGTACTGCTACAGGTCAACCGTACAGCTACAGGCCTACCGTACAGCTACAGGTCTACCATACAGCTACAGGACTACCGTACTGCTGCAGGTCTACCGTACAGCTACAGGTCTACTGTACACCTACAGAGTTACCCTACAGCTACAGGCCTACCCTACAGCTACAGGTATACCGTATTGCTACAGGCCTACTGTACAGCTACAGGCCTAGCATACAGCTACAGGCCTACCCTACACCTACAGAGTGACCCTACAGCTACAGGCCTACCATACAGCTACAGGTCTACGTACAGCTACAGGTCGACCATACAGCTACATTCCTACCATGCAGCTACAGGTCTACCGTACAGCTACAGGTCTACCCTTCAGCTACAGGTCGACCGTACAGCTACAGGCCTACCATACAGCTACAGGCCTACCCTACACCTACAGAGTTACCCTACAGCTACAGGCCTACCATATAGCTACAGGTCTACCGTACAGCTACAGGTCGACCGTACAGCTACATTCCTACCATGCAGCTACAGGTCTACCGTACAGCTACAGGTCTACCCTACAGCTACAGGTCGACCGTACAGCTACATTCCTACCATGCAGCTACAGGTCTACCGTACAGCTACAGGTCTACCCTACAGCTACAGGTCGACCGTACAGCTACAGGCCTACCATACAGCTACAGGCCTAACATACAGCCACAGGCAGAAAGCTGATTCCAGAATGATTCTGACTGAACCAAGAGGAATCGAAACACGCACACACTCTTAATGATAGGCCATTATAAGACGGATAATGTCTGTATACAATCATCAGTGGCTGTTCGATAACTATGAAACTGCAATGAGGAGAATCAATTGATTGCCGCCCCAGTATCCATTAGGGGGTGGAGAGGAGCAGGGGGGCTCTCCTTTTCGTTTTGGCAGGAGCCTCACCTGAGTACCACTCTCATTAACGCCCAGCACTCTCCTGCGAAGGTTGCAGCCAGGCTCTCCAGACAAACAGCGACTCGCTACATGTTACATCTCACAGCACACTCAGTTAACATCCCGTCTAACGACTTTCCACAGTCCCAGCTCCGATCTCTCTCTCTCTCACACACACACACACTCTCTCACTTCTCAGTATCACATGGAAGTATGAAAACTCAATTACTAAATGGGTCTTTCTGATCTGTGCAACTAATGTCGACAGAACATTTCGGTAACATACTATAATATAGCAAGTCATTTTTTATGAATTTATTCTTAAAGAAAAAGTCGAAAGGATACAGAGAAATGGCAATAAAACTATACAGTCTAGGAATCCATTAACCCTTGTGTGGTGTTCGGAAGAAGAGGAGATTGACCCTCAGCCAGCCCCAGGTGTCACAGCAGTCGATGAAAGGGGACCAAACAAAATAACAAAACGACAGCCAGCAGTTCCGTAAGGTACTCAGTCAAAACAGAAAACAACTACCCACAACCCCAAAGGAAAAACAGGCTGCCTAAGTATGGCTTCCAATCAGAGACAACAAAAGACACCTGCCTCTGATTGGAAACCATACCCGGCCGAACATGAAAACCAACACATAGAAAATGATAACTAGAACAAACCCACATAGAAACAGAAACCCCAAAATACCTACAAAACAAACCGCCCTGCCACGCCCTGACCACTCTATTATGGCAAATGAACTCTTACAAGGGTCAGGACGTGACAGTACCCCCCCCCAAAGGTGCAGACCCCGACTGCACCCAAACAAAAACCCAACAAAAACAACCCCAAACACAAAGGGAGGGTGACAAACGTCTATGGCGGCTCATGCGCTACACCCAGACCCCTCCTCTGCCTCCGATCCTCCAGCAATGGATGTGGCTCCGGATGAGGGCGTATCCCCCGTTCCACCCGCAGATCCCTCCGCTTCTGTAACCCTGGCATGTGGATCAATATCGGAGGAATCGGACTGTAGATCCTTACCAGAAGTTATGTGATGTAGACCACCACTGGAGGATCTGGGCTGCAGGCTGCCGCTGGAGGATCTGGGCTGCAGGCCGCCGCTGGAGGATCTGGGCTGCAGGCCGCCGCTGGAGGATCTGGGCTGCAGACCTTTGCTGGAGGCACTAGGCTGCAGACCGCCGCTGGAGGCTCTGGGCTGCAGACCGCCGCTGAAGGCTCCGGGCTGAGGGGCGTCACTGGAGGCACCGGGCTGAGGAGCATCGCTGGAGGCTCCGGACTGGAGAGCGTCGCTGGAGGCTCCGGACTGGAGAGCATCGCTGGAGGCTCCGGACTGGAGAGCGTCGCTGGAGGCTCCAGACTGGAGAGTGTCTCTGTAGGTTCCGGACTGGGGACCTTCGCTGCAGGCTCCGTGCCATGGATCATTACTACTGGTTCCGCGCCATGGATCATCACTGGAGGCTTTGTGCCATGGATCATCACTGGAGGCTTTGTGCCATGGATCATCACTGGAGGCTCCGGCCCATGGGTTATCAATGGAGGCTTCGTGCCATGGATCATCCCTAAAGGCTCCGAGCCATGGATGATTACTGGAGGCTTCCTACCATGGATCATCCCTACCGGCTCCGGGCCATGGATCATCACTGGAGGCTTTGTGCCATGGATTAACACTACAGGCTGCGGACCACTGATCATCATTGGAGGCTTCCTATGGGGAGCTGGAACCGGTCTCACCAGACTGGGGAGACGCACTGAGACGCACGTGCTCAAAGCAGGCACCGGCCGTACTGGGCTATGGAGGCATACTGGAGGAAGAGTGCGAGAAGCAGGCACAGGACGTACTGGGTTATGGTGGCACACTGGAGGGAGAGTGCGTGGAGCAGGCATAGGATGTACTGGGCTATGGTGGTGCACTGGAGGGAGAGTGTGCGAAGCAGGCACAGGGTACACTGGGCCTTGGAGGCGCACTGAAGGTCTGGCGCTTAGGGATGGCACAACCCGTCCTGGCTCGACGTTGGTTATAGCCCGGCAAGGGTGGAGCGCTTATACAGGACGAACTGGGCCATGCCGGTGAATGGGGGGTACCGTGCGTAGAGCAGGTGCAGGATAACCTGGGCCGAAAGACGCACCGAGACCAGACACGCTGAATCGGTGCACTTCTCCCTGGCTGCCGGCAACTCTAGCACAGCAACGGTGAGGAGCTTGCACCGAGCACACCGGGCTGTGAGTGCGCATAGGCGACACTGTGCGCACCACCGCATAACACGGTGCTTCTACCGTCTCTCGCTCCCCATGGTAAGCACGGGGAGTTGGCTCAGGTCTTAACCTTGCCTTCGCCAATCTACCCGTGTGCCCCCCCAAAACAATTTTTGCCGCTGCCTCTCGGCCTCTTCTTGCCTGCCTAGCCGTTCCTCCCAGTATCGTCGTTCCGCCTTCGCTGCCTCAATCTCCCACTGCGGTCGGCGATACTCCCCAGGGCTTGTCCAGGGTCCTGCCCCATCTAAGATCTCCTCCCAGGTCCACTCCTCTGAACCATCCTGCTGGGTCCTGCTCTTCCTCCTCGAGAATGCACGCTGCCTGGTCCGTTGGTGATGGGTAGTTCTGTCACAGCGGTCGATGAAAGGGGACCAAGGCGCAGCGTGTGGAGTGCTCATTCTCACTATATTTTATGAGACCACTTAAACTAAATAACAAAACGACTGCCAGTAGTTCCATAAGGTTCTCAGACAAAACGGAAAACAACTACCCACAACTCCAAAGGAAAAACAGGCTGCATAAGTATGGCTTCCGATTAGAGACAACGAAAGACACCTGCCTCTGATTGGAAACCATACCCGGCCAAACATGAAAACCAACACATAGAAAATGATAACTAGAACAAACCCACATAGAAACAGAAACCCCAAAATACCTACAAAACAAACCCCCCTGCCATGCCCTGACCACTCTACTATGGCAAATGACCTCTTACAAGGGTCAGGACGTGACACCAGGACCAGCCTGTCAGCAACCAGCTCATCAGCAGCAGCCTACAGGAGGTGAAATATGGATGTAAAAAAATGGTGAAATGTAATGGTCTTCTTGCCCAAGGAATGAGCCACCCAGCATGGCTGCCAATGTGATAAGGATGATGGTTACTCATGTGCAGGACATAAAGTCTTCTTTTGAACTGTTCATCCCAGACACCATGCAGAAAGTCATTCTGGACTGCACTAATTTGGAGGGAAAGGGTGTTTTTGGTGAGAGATGGAAGGAGATTGACCAAACTAATTTACTTGCATACTTTGGGGTTCTTGTCCTTGCTGGTGTTTCCAGATCCAATGGGGAATCCCCAAAATCCCTGTGGGATGAAAAAACTGTCAGAGAAATTTTCCGTGCAACAGGATTATCCGCTTCGATAACCAGGATTCCAGGATTATCCGCTTCGATAACCGAGACACCAGAACAGCTCGGTGGCAGAGAGTCAAGCTAGCTGCAATCAGCTCAGTGAGGGACAAGTGTGTGGACTGCCTTCCCCTGTTTTACAAGCTTGGGCCCAACGTTACTGTTGATGAGCAGCATTTGCCATTAAGAGGCTGCTGCCCCTTTAGGCAGAGAAGAACCAAGGGATGGGGGTTGTCCTGGATGGAAGTGAGTGTGAGTGAGTGATGTTGTTGCATGTGTGTGTGTGTCTGACTCTCCTACCTTGGCCTGCTGTAACTATACATGTGAGTGAGTGAGTGAATGAGTGAGATGTTAGTAAAATTCCTGAACTACAGTGGTTCTTCCTTTAAAAGTTAGGAGCATATGCCACGACCGTTAGTGGTAGATGGTGTCATTCTGTCATTACAGCACATGCCTGCAGCATGCAAAGTTCTTTGTTTGTCAGACGAATCACTGGGTCGAAACTACAGAACAGTACAAAACAAGAGAACACACATGTTTAAAACCTCTTACATCTAGACGTTCCGCTAGCGGAACACCTGCTCCAATAGCCAATGATGGGCGTGGCGCGAATTACAAATTCCTGAAAAATATAAAAAATGCAATTTTTCAAACATATGACTATTTTACACCATTTTAAAGACAAGACTCTCCTTTATCTAACCACACTGTCCGATTTCAAAAAGGCTTTACCATGAAAGCAAAACATTAGATTATGTCAGCAGAGTACCCAGCCAGAAATAATCAGACACCCATTTTTCAAGCTAGCATATAATGTCACATAAATCCAAACCACAGCTAAATGCAGCACTAACCTTTGATGATCTTCATCAGATGACACCCCTAGGACATTATGTTATACAATACATGCATGTTTTGTTCAATCAAGTTCATATTTATATCAAAAACCAGCTTTTTACATTAGCATGTGACGTTCAGAACTAGCATACCCCCCGCAAACTTCCAGTGAATTTACTAAATTACTCACGATAAACGTTCACAAAAAACAAAACAATTAATTTAAGAATTATAGATACAGAACTCCTCTATGCACTCGCTATGTCTGATTTTAAAATAGCTTTTCGGTGAAAGCACATTTTGCAATATTCTAAGTAGATAGCCCGGCATCACAGGGCTAGCTATTTACACACCCACCAAGTTTAGCACTCACCAAAGTCAGATTTACTATAAGAAAAATGTTATTACCTTTGCTGTTCTTTGTCAGAATGCACTCCCAGGACTTCTACTTCAATAACAAATGTTGGTTTGGTCCCAAATAATCCATAGTTATATCCAAATAGCGGCGTTTTGTTCGTGCGTTCAAGACACTATCCGAAAGGGTAAATAAGGGTTACGCGCCCGACGCGTTTCGTGACAAGAAAATTCTAAATATTCCATTACCGTACTTCGAAGCATGTCAAACGCTGTTTAAAATCAATTTTTATGCCATTTTTCTGGTAAAAAAGCAATAATATTTCGACCAGGAAAGCGTGTTGACGTTCAAAGAGAGAGAAAATAAAAACATGGGATCCCCTCGTGCACGAGCCTCAGTCTGATGGTCCCCTGATAGAGCACTTACCAAAGGCGCTAATGTTTTTCAGCCAGCGGCTGGAATTACATCATTCAGCTTTTTCCCGGGTTCTGAGAGCCTATGGGAGCCGTAGGAAGTGTCACGTTACAGCAAAGATCCTAAGTTTTCAATAAACAGAGCCAAGAAGCTCAAGGAATGGTCAGAGAGGGTACTTCCTGTTTGGAATCTTCTCAGGTTTTTGCCTGCCATATAAGTTCTGTTATACTCACAGACACCATTCAAACAGTTTTAGAAACTTTAGGGTGTTTTCTATCCAAAGCCAATAATAATATGCATATTCTAGTTTCTGGGCAGGAGTAATAATCAGATTAAATCGGGTACGTTTTTTATCCGGCCGTGAAAATACTGCCCCCTAGCCATAACAGGTTAATGTTCTGGGAAAAAAATATATCCATATAAATGTCTTACAGAGCCTTTCCTTTCCATAAGTCCACTCAAGTTTCTTCAACTGTCTTCTGACTGTGGTTAGAGGGATGTTGATGTTGTGCCGTGATGCCAGCAGATTCCAGATTGCCTTTGCCGATCGATCATCATCTTCAACCATCAGTGAGTCGATGCCTTGAACAGTCTCACTGGAAATGGAATACAATGTAAAAATGTGCAGCATACAGTAAAGACCAGCAGTCAATTTATTTAAGCATTATTTGTAGCATTATTATGTGTACTTTACAGTATTGTAGCCTACTGTGCATGTTCATTTTACTGGGCTTTCACGTTCGGCATAACACAGGTGAATAACACTGTCCGTGACCATAATCCCCAAGTCTAATAGTATTTTTTTGTGCTGGAGTTCTTTTAACTTCTTTGGGATAGGGGGCGGTATTTTGACGTCCGGATGAAAAGCGTGGCCAAAGTAAACTGCCTGCTACTCAGGCCCAGAAGCTAGGATATGCATATAATTGGTAGATTTGGATAGAAAACACTCTAACACTCTACTTTCTATAACCGTTAAATTCATGTCTGTGAGTATAACAGAACTGAAATGGCAGGCGAAACCCCGAGGACAAACCATACCTTTTTTTTGAGCATACCATTGATTTCAATGCCTGGCACTTTTATAATAGGGTGAAATTGTCCCCGATTGCAGTTCCTAGGGCTTCCACTAGATGTCAACAGTCTTTAGAAAGAGTTTCAGGCTGGTTTTTCGAAGAATTAGGGAGAAGTTGTAGTTTTTCTAAGTGGCTCCCATTTTGGCTGTAGTTTCCAAGCGCATGGCCGAGACAGCGCGTTCTTTTTGTTTATCTCTGGTAAAGACAATAACGATTCTCCGTCTTAAATTGTATTGTTTATTTGCGTATTAGGGTAACTAAGGATTGATTATAAATGTTGATTGACTTGTTTGGATAAGTTTATTGGTAACGTTTGGGATTCATTTTGTATGCAATTTGAAAGAGGGAAACCGAGTGGATTATTGACTGAAGCGCACCAGCTAAACTGAGTTTTTATGGATATAAAAAAGGACTTTATCACACAAAAGGACCATTTGTAATGTAACTGGGACATTTTGGAGTGCCAACAGAAGAAGATCTTCAAAAGTAAGGCATATATTATATCGCTATTTCTGACTTTCGTGTCGCAACTCCCTGGTTGAAAATGATTTGTTATGCATTTGTGTGCTGGACGCTGTCCTCAGATAATCGCATGGTTTGCTTTTGCCGTAAAGCCTTTTTGAAAGAGATGAACGTCTTTTTGATAGAGATGCCCTAGAAGGAGAACAAATTGTCAGACAGGGCGCTTCCTGTATGGAATCTTTTCAGGTTTTGGCCTGCCATATGAGTTCTGTTATACTCACAGACACCATTCAAACAGTTTTAGAAACTTTAGAGTGTTTTCTATCCAATTTGCATATTCTAGTTTCTGGGCAGGAGTAGTAACCAGATTAAATCGGGTACGTTTTTTATCCGGCCGTGAAAATACTGCCCCCTATCCCAAACAGGTTAACAACAAGTTAAGATATATTTTGATGTATTGCACTTGTGATTTCATGAAAGTTTAATATTTATAGTAATTTAATTTGAATTTCACGCTCTGCAATTTCCCCAGATGTTGGCCAGGTGGGATGCTAATGTCCCACCTATCCCAAAGAAGTTATTTTAAGCCATCCACCCTTGATGGGCTATCAGCAAGACAATAGACTCTTACAGAGTCCACCACATGTATTGTTTTCTAACCACAACTGGATGGATCCATAACAAATTACTATGTGAATAAATATCACTGAATGACAGAAATATTGGAAAATAGTAGGCTTTTGAAGGCAACAAATTGTTGCTGACTGGAACACCCAAAGTCATTCAATTGTTATATTAGGATTTGAAGCAATAGCCTACCTGCATGCGGTCAACTATTTCAGCACCGTGTTGCGCTGCACGGAGATAAGCATGGGGACTGGTCTTGATAAATCAATGACATTTTTATTTTCAATCTCCATTTGGGTATTGGATAGCCTACAATTAGGGGGTGGAAATTTTAGGAATATTTTGCTCTTCACTCACAGTCACTTAGTAGCCTACTCCTGATCAGTCACTTGGAACAGCGCCATATTTTCCTAACGGAAACCCTACGGGTTTTATTTTTCATTTTTCTTGGAATAGAAACACCATAATACCAATACAATTTCTTATAATCAATCCCATATACTATGCTCTTACAAAAAAGGTTTTAAATTCTCTAGTACAGCCAATATTAAAAACAATCAAACGCTTCTCAAAGATGCCCTCTGGTGGTCAATCTTGCATTTACTAGCATTAATGGCAACAATGGCTGACACTTAAATAACGTGCCATAGAATTCTGAGGCAGCCTGCAAGCTGTGCTGCAGTACGACACAACTTTTAAAGGAAGAACCAGTAAGTGTTTTCATCATTCTAGACTGCAACCGGTAGCAACAAGAAGAAGCGCTGCAATGTGTGTGGACCCAAGAAGGACAGGAAGACACAGTACACATGCATCAAGTGCAATAAATACATTTGCAACACACACACAGTAAAACTCTCTCCCTCATGTGGTGTGTCGACTGGCCTTCATTTGTGTTCAATGGGGCTCATTTATAATTTCCATAAAATACTTTATGTCCTTCCAATATGATCAGTTCAAAGTAATAAACATCAATAGTCATGAAAACCTTGTTTCATTTATACTCATGATTTATTCCAACCATGTCTTGATTATAATTAAAAATCTCATTTTATCCCCTCCCCCAAAATAACACTTTTATTGAAAGTGGTCTAGCAGAGGTAAATGGCAAATTTTAACCATGTATGTCCATATTGCTTGTAATTGATATAAGTCAACATCTAAGTATTAAGTATTTTTACGTAAATTGTTATGGCTGTTTTGTTTTAAAAACACAATAATGTTGTGGGTCCATCAGACCAGCGATCATTGGGTGAATAACAAAAACATGAACACCACACAAGGGTTAAGCCATCCTGTGTGCTAACCTTTAACTAAATAACTGAAAACTTAATGATCTGTAAATATCAATAACGTTTGCCTCTTTCAGAGTGGAGCAGCCAGCTATACCTAGACTGAAATAAAGTCCCAATCCTGTATTGAAAAGTTGTCCATTTGACTTTTCTATACACTACGTCGGTTACTCCATAGTTTGTCAGGATGAACAGGAGTAGTAGGGTTAGTGGATGGTAGACGTGAGGAATGGGGCCTATCTGAAGTCGATGTACCGCCAGATATATATCATTACCTCTGTTTGGCTTCAGGCTGTTGTTCACTCACAGTCATTTGAATGTGTTCTCAAACTAATGCACTGCTGGCTAATCCATCAATATGCTGTAGACGTCCCTTCCTCCCGGGGCTTGTTTACTGGGTTTGGTATAACTACTGTATAGGCCAGGGGGACCATTGGTTATTAACTACACTTGGCTGAGGCCTAAAGAGAGGGGAAGATAGGAAAATGTGGACAAATACAATTGGAAAAATGTAATGTGGAAAAATGCCAGCATGTGATCCAACATGAACAAACACAAACCAAGGCAAAGGAGTTGTGATGTGAAGGCATTCACTCAGAAACAGAAGTAACTTTCTCTCTCCCCAACAGTTTCTCTGAGTGTTTGCCACTTGAGAACCCTGTGTGGCAAGGCTGGCAGTTAGTTCACAGCTCTTCACATCTATCTCCTACAATCATTTAATCTCCCTGACACACTCAGTACCCATGGAGCAGAGAAGAGCCTCTCAGGTTCTATTGGTGCTGCTTAGTGATGGGGGAAAAAAGATAGGTACATATTGCAATATTATTTTGAGCGATAGTATCTATACTGAGTGTACAAAACATTAAGAATAAATTGCTAATTATTGAGTTGCACCCCCCCTCCCTCCCCTTTGCCCTCAGAACAGTCTCAATTCATTGGGGCATAAGGATGCTGGCCCATGTTGACTCAAATGCTTCCCACAGTTGTGTCAAGTTGTCTGGATATCCTTTGGGTGGTGGACCATTCTTGATACACACGGGAAACTGTTGAGCATGAAAAACCCAGTAGCGTGGCAGTTCTTGACACAAACCAGTGTGTCTTGCACCAACTATCATACCCTGCTCAAAGACAGCTAAATATGTTGTCTTGCCCATTCACCATTTGAATGGCACACATACACAATCCACAATCAAATTGAATTGCAATACATTATTATCGAACTGCAATACATTATTATACCATACCTTATATATCATACCTTGTCACTGATTCATGTGTTTGTTTTTTATGACGGTGTTTTCTTTCTGCTTGCATTTTGTATTTATATTTTGATGTGTGTATTTTCTGTAATTTATGTAAGTCAGGGCTCATCTGTAAAAGTGACCTATGTCTCAGCATGACTCCCTGATAAAATACAGGTAAATAAAAAACATTTACATAGGATTGTGAGAATTGACAGAATCGTGACCATTGCAATACATATTGTATCGCGTCTAAGTATCGTGAGTTCCCTGTCAATTCCCAGCCCTAGTGCTGCTGTCCCTCCTTTCCTCTGCCTTGCCTCAATACAGTCAGTCACCACGACCCACAGATACAGTCAGTCACCACCACGACCCACCGATACAGTCAGTCACCACCACAACCCACAGATACAGTCAGTCACCACCACGACCCACAGATACAGTCAGTCACCACCACGACCCACCGATACAGTCAGTCACCACCACAACCCACAGATACAGTCAGTCACCACCACGACCCACAGATACAGTCAGTCCACCACCACGACCCACCGATACAGTCAGTCCACCACCACGACCCACAGATACAGTCAGTCACCACCACGACCCACAGATACAGTCAGTCACCACCACGACCCACAGATACAGTCAGTCACCACCACGACCCACAGATACAGTCAGTCACCACCACAACCCACAGATACAGTCTGTCACCACCACGACCCATAGATACAGTCAGTCACCACCACGACCCACAGATACAGTCGGTCACCACCACGACCCACAGATACAGTCAGTCACCACCACGACCCACAGATACAGTCGGTCACCACCACGACCCACAGATACAGTCAGTCACCACCACGACCCACAGATACAGTCAGTCACCAGCACGACCCACAGATACAGTCAGTCACCACCACGACCCACAGATACAGTCAGTCACCACCACGACCCACAGATACAGTCAGTCACCACCACGACCCACAGATACAGTCTGTCACCACCACGACCCATAGATACAGTCAGTCACCACCACGACCCACAGAAACAGTCAGTCACCACCACGACCCACAGATACAGTCAGTCACCACCACGACCCACAGATACAGTCAGTCACCACCATGACCCACAGATACAGTCTGTCACCACCACGACCCATAGCCTGGCCTGACACTTTTGATCACTGCAAATTGAATGAACATAACAAGCCAGTCAATATGTAATTTACTCCCTTTTAACCAATAAACAATATGGAGCTGCCCGTGAATAACAGCATGAAAGGAAATGCGTTCAGGCTGATGTCAGTTTCTGTAATGAAATATCTACTTCGCTCTCTTCCATAAAATAGGAGCACCCTTCATGTAGGGGAGTGAAATATCCTAGAAAAAGTCTCTGTGACTCAATAATTATGTATGAGAATGTGTGCAGTCCTTTGCTGTGTTCCACCCACATATTCCTTCACATATTTTGGGGGCATACCGAGTGGACGTCTGTCTGTTTCCTACACTCCAGGATGAGACATATATTAAGAGTCTCACTGATAAATACTGATGAGTAGTGTAAGAAGTGCCTGAAATAGGAACATTTCATCTAGGTATTGCACCTAACTCTGTGGAAGACAGATGGAGGGAAGTAGACATTGAATAAAATCCTTGTTATAATGTAATATATGACTATGTCTGATCAGTTACAATAGAATAGATAGAATATAACGCTGATAATTATCCCTAGTGACAGCACTCAGGGATGGGCATAAATCACAAATTACAATTACAAAATACAACTTCAAAATGCACTAAAGAACATTGTATTAAAATAAAATATAAGCTACTTTTGAAAAGTATTGTATTTATGCTAGAGATATCAGTTATTTTTGCATCTCAATGAATGGTGACAGAACTAGAGCTGTGTTTGTCAGACCATGAGACATCCTGAAAATCAGTCTTCAAGGACAGAAACTTCAGAACAAACTTCCTTTAGATTTTTGGGGAGGACTATCTGTTGTTCCATGTAGTGAATCTGCTATTCAATGTGTTTGTATGGGCTAATAGCAATAAGGCCCCAACATTGTTTTCACCATATCAAAAAAACATTTTATTGGTCAAACATATATATTTTCTATTTTATTTATTTCACCTTTATTTAACCAGGTAGGCCAGTTGAGAACAAGTCCTCATTTACAACTGCGACCTGGCAAAGATAAAGCAAAGCAGTGTGACACAAACAACAACACAGAGTTACACATGGTATAAACAAACGTACAGTCAATAACACAATAGAACAGTCTATATACAGTGTGTGCAAATGAGGTAAGATAAGGGAGGTAAGGCAATAAATAGGCCATGGTAGCGAAGTAATTACAATTTAGCAATTAAACACTGGAGTGATAGGTGTGCAGAAGATGAATGTGCAAGTAGAGATACTGACGTGTAAAGGTAGTTGGGTGGGCTATTTATAGATGAGCTATGTACAGGTGCAGTGATCTGTAAACTGCTCTGACAGCTGATGCTTAAAGTTAGTGAGGGAGATATGAGTCTCCAGCTCCAGTGATTTTTGCAGTTCGTTCCAGTCATTGGTAGCAGAGAACTGGAAGGAAAGGCAGCCAAAGGAGGAATTGGCTTTGGGGGTGACCAGTGAAATATACCTGCTGGAGCGTGTGCTATGGGTGGGTGCTGCTATGGTGACCAGTGAGCTGAGATAAGGTGGGGATTCACCTAGCACAAACTTATAGATGACCTGGAGCCAGTGGGTTTGGCGACGAGTATGAAGCGAAGGCCAGTCATCGAGAAAATACAGGTCGCAGTGGTGGGTAGTATATGGGGCTTTGGTGACAAAACGGATGGCACTGTGATAGACTGCATCCAATAGGCTGAGTAGAGTGTTGATGGCTATTTTGTAAATGACATCGTCGAAGTCAAGGATCGTTAGGATAGTCAGTTTTACGAGGGTATGTTTGGCAGCATGAGTGAAGGATGATTTGTTGCGAAATAGGAAGCTGATTCTAGATTTAATTTGGGATTGGAGATGCTTAATATAAGTCTGGAAGGAGAGTTTACAGTCTATCCAAACACCTAGGTATTTGTAGTTGTCCACATATTCTAAGTCAGACCCGTCCAGAGTAGTGATGTTGGATGGGCGGGCAGGTGCGGGCAGCGATCGGTTGAAGAGCATGCATTTAGTTTTACTTGCATTTAAGAGCAGTTGGAGGCCACGGAAGGAGTGTTGTATGGCATTGAAGCTCGTCTGGAGGTTAGTCAACACAGTTGTCCAAAGAAGGGCCAGAAATAAACAAAATGGTGTTGTCTGCGTAGAAGTGGATCAGAGAATCACCAGCAGCAAGAACGACATCATTGATGTATACAGAGAAGAGAGTCGGACCGAGAATTGAACCCTGTGGCACCCCCATAGAGACTGCCAGAGGTCCGGACAACAGGCCCTCAGATTTGACACATTGAACTCTGTCTGAGAAGTAGTTGGTGAACCAGGTGAGGCAATCATTTGAGAAACCAAGGCTGTTGAGTCTGCTGATAAGAATGCAGTGATTGACAGAGTCGAAAGCCTTGGCCATGTCGATGAATACGGCTGCACAGTATTGTCTCTTATCGATGGCGGTTATGATATCGTTTAGGACCTTGAGCGTGGCTGAGGTGCACCCATGAGCAGCTCTGAAACCAGATTGCATAGCGGAGAAGGTACGGCGGGATTCGAAATGGTTGGGGATCTGTTTGTTAACTTGGCTTTCGAAGACCTTAGAAAGGCAGCGTAGGATAGATATATGTCTGTAACAGTTACATATTTCGCAGATGTTATTGCGGGTTTAGTGAATATTTTTTTATAGTTCAAGGGGTCTTAAAATTCTAAATCAAAAATCTAAGTGGTCCTTAGTATGACCTTCTTAAAATAATGCCATATAGCTAAGTAGAACCCCCGGGTATGACAGGGCTTAGACTGTTATGGGATAATAAAAATATTGTACATTTATTTTGTATTTTAAAATACAAAAATACATTTTCAAGTCGGCAGCCGAACATCCACAACATTCTCAGTAACGTTTTTACAAACATTTTACTTGCTATGAATATGATATGTTGTTGTTTATCTACCTTGGTTATATTTTATTTAACCATTATTTAACTAGGTAAGTCAGTTATTTACAATTTACAATGACATCCTACCCTGGCCGACGCTGGGCCAATTGTCCGCCGCCCTATGGGACTCTCAATCACGGCAATTGTGATAGATAGTGATGCCTCTAGCACTGTGATGCAGTGCCTCAGAAACTGTGCCGCTCAGGATGCACTGTCACTCTGGATAAGAGTGTCTGCTAAATGACCAAAATGTAAATGTATATGACAAAATGAACAATTGCAAAGCACACTGGGTATTGTCATTGGCCTTGTTTCGGGTGGAGCTCTTTGGAGTAATACTCAGCATGCTTTGCAATTGGTAATGTTTACATATACATTTAGTTAGTTTACGAGAGGCTCAAATTAAATCACCAAATAAAATTGTATTTGTCACATGCTTCGTAAACAACAGGTGTAAATTAGCAGTGAAATGCTTATGGGCCCTTCCCAACAATGCAGAGAGAAACAACAGGTGTAAATTAGCAGTGAAATGCTTATGGGCCCTTCCCAACAATGCAGAAAGAAACAACAGGTGTAAATTAGCAGTGAAATGCTTATGGGCCCTTCCCAACAATGCAGAAAGAAACAACAGGTGTAAATTAGCAGTGAAATGCTTATGGGCCCTTCCCAACAATGCAGAGAGAAGTAATAGAAAAAGAATAACACAGGGAATAAATACACAATGAGTAATGTTAGCTTGGCTAAAACACAGGGTACCAGTACAGAGTCAATCGATGTGCAGGGGTACAAGGTAATTGAGTTAGATATGTACATATACAGTGCCTTCAGAAATTATTCAGACCCCTTGACTTTCTCCACATTTTGTTACGTTACAGCCTTATTCTAAAATGTATTAACAAAAAACGTTTCCTCAGCAATCTACTCACAATACCCCATAATGAAAAAGCGAGAAAAAAAACAGGTTCTTAGAAACGTTTGCTAATAGTATTTACATAAGTATTCAGACCCTTTGCTATGAGACTCAAAATTTAGTTCAGATGCATCGAGTCCACCTTTGGTAAATTAAATTGAATGGACATGATTTGGAAGGCACACACCTGTCTATATACAGTGAGGGAAAAAAGTATTTGATCCACTGCTGATTTTGTACGTTTGCCCACTGACAAAGAAATGATCAGTCTATAATTTTAATGGTAGGTCCACGAGGTGAGATCTTGCATGGAGCCCCAGGCCGAGGGAGATTGACAGTTCTTTTGTGTTTCTTCCATTTGTGAATAATCGCACCAACTGTTGTCACCTTCTCACCAAGCTGCTTGGCGATGGTGTTGTAGCCCATTCCAGCCTTGTGTAGGTCTACAATCTTGTCCCTGAAATCCTTGGAGAGCTCTTTGGTCTTGGCCATGGTGGAGAGTTTGGAATCTGATTGATTGATTGCTTCTGTGGACAGGTGTCTTTTATACAGGTAACAAACTGAGATTAGAAGCACTCCCTTTGAGAGTGTGCTCCTAATCTCAGCTCGTTACCTGTATAAAAGACACCTGGGAGCCAGAAATCTTTCTGATTGAGAGGGGGTCAAATACTTTTTTCCCTCATTAAAATGCAAATAAATGTATAACAATTTTGACATGCGTTTTCCTGGATTTTTTTGTTGTTATTCTGTCTCTCACTGTTCAAATAAACCTACTATTAAAATAATAGACTGATCATTTCTTTGTCAGTGGGCAAACATACAAAATCAGCAGGGGATCAAATACTTTTTTCCCTCACTGTAAGGTCCCACAGCAAAACCCAAGCCATGAGGTCGAAAAAAATGTTTGTAGAGCTCAGAGACAGGATTGTGTCCAGGCACAGATTTGGGGAAGGCTACCAAAACATTTCTGCAGAATTGAAGGTTCCCAAGACCACAGTGGCCTCGATCGTTCTTAAATGGAAGACGTTTGGAACCACCAAGACTCTTCCTAGAGCTGACCCCCCGACCAAACTGAGCAATCTGGGGAGAAAGACCTTGGTCAGGGAGGTGACCAAGAACCCAATGGTCACTCTGACAGTGCTCTAGAATTCCTCTGTGGAGATGGGAGAAACTTCTTGAAGGACAACCATCTCTGCAGCGCTCCAACAATCAGGCCTTTATGGTAGAGTGGCCATACGGAAGCCACTCTTCAGTAAAAGGCACATGACAGCCCGCTTGGAGTTTCCCAAATGGCACCTAAAAGATTCTCAGACGATGATAAACAAAATTCTCCGGTCTGATGAAAACAAGATTGAACTCTTTGGCCTGAATGCCAAGCGTCACGTCTGGAGGAAACCTGGTACCATCCATATGGTGTAGCATGGTGGTGGCAGCATCATGCTGTGGGGATGTTTTTCAGCTGCAGTGACTAGGAGACTATTCAG
Source organism: Salmo trutta (assembly GCF_901001165.1). Taxonomy (NCBI): domain Eukaryota; kingdom Metazoa; phylum Chordata; class Actinopteri; order Salmoniformes; family Salmonidae; genus Salmo; species Salmo trutta. The sequence goes on from NC_042982.1 coordinate 34,610,553, forward strand.
GATCGAGGCAAAGATGAACAGAGAGATCCTTGATGAAAACCTGCTTCAGAGCACTCAGAACCTCAGACTGGGGTGACGGTTCACCTTCCAACAGGACAATGACCCTAAGCACACAGCCAAGACAACGCAGAAGTGGCTTCAGGACAAGTCTCTGAAAGTGGCCCGCCCTGAGCCCGGACTTGAACCCCATCAAACATCTCTGGAGACACCTGAAAATTGATGTGCAGCAATGCTCCCCATCCAACCTGACAGAGCTTGAGAGGATCTGCAGAGAAGAATGGGAGAAACTCCCCAAATACAGGTATGCCAGGCTTGTAGCGTCATACCCTAGCAGACTCAAGGCTGTAATCACTGCCAAAGGAACTTTAATTAACAAAGTACTGAGTAAAGTGTCTGAAATGTAAATGTGATATATATCTATTTTTTTATATAAATTGCTTTATCATTATTGGGTATTGTGTGTAGATTGAAGAGAAAAAAATATTTAATCAATTTTAGAATAAGGCTGTAACCTAGCAAAATATGGAAATGGATGTGGAAATACTTTCCGAAGGCACTGTAGGAAGAGACAAAGTGACTAGGCAACAGGATAGATAATAAACCGTAGCAGCAGCATCAAAAGAGTTAGTACAAAATGCAGATAGTCAGGGTAGCTATTGGTTAACTATTTAACAAACTATTTAGCAGTCTTATGACTTGGGGGTAGAAGCTGTTCAGGGTGCTGTTGGTTCACACCGTCGTGCTATCAGACTTTTGATACCAATGTATTGTGAAATGGGCCCACAAAACTGTAAAGAAATGGTATAGGATGATTTTGTATTTTGAAAATACAAATTACAGCTTACGAAAGTATCTTGTTACAAAATAAATTGGAGTGTACTTCAGCCCAGTGTAATACAACTTACAAAATAAAAATATATCACTATGGACCAAAATCTAAATGTATTTTTTATTTCACCTTTATTTAACCAGGTAGGCCAGTTGAGAACAAGTTCTCATTTACAACTGCGACCTGATCAAGATAGAGCAAAGCAGTGCGACACAAACAACACAGAGTTACACATGGATAAACAAACGTACAGTCAATAAGACAATAGAAAAGTCTATATACAGTGTTTGCAAATGTAGTAAGATTAGGGAGGTAAGGCAATAAATAGGCCATAGTGGCAAAATAATTACAGTTTAGCAAAACATTGGAATTTTGATTGGAATGTTCCACTCCGCAACCTGGGTCTCTTCCAACACACAAGACTGCACACAGAAAATACAGCCTTGATGTAGTACGGTGGGGCTATTGCTCACAGGAGTAGTGTGGGGTGTTAAATCTGCTTAGAGATGAGAGAGAGAGTGGCAGGCTCTCGGAAAAGGGGCATCAGAAGCCATTTTAAATTTCACCAGGATAACATGTGTCCTCCACCTCTCAGCCGGCGCTGACAGGGGTGACAGTTAGCCAGCTTGACGGTTACTGAAAGTCGGAAGGAACTCAGGAGTTTGCTGCTTGCGGCAAATAAAAAAAAGATTTAAGACAATGTTTTCTGTTCTACTTTTAATAAAGTATTCAGCACCCCAGATTATTAGGATTTTTTTTCACAAAAATAAATATGTCAGGAGGCTAAATAAATGAACCTGTGCACTTCTGGCAAACATATTATTCTGATAAAGTAGTAAAAACCAAAGGAGGAGATTTGGTTTGCAGAGAGGAGAGAGGCAATAACAAAAGTTGTGTTCATGGGAAAAACCACCAGTCACGATAAAGCTGGCCTCAGAGAGTATTTATCACAGGAGTTACTGAGATGGCGCAGGGCTGAAAATGAATGTGTTGGAGGTAACAAATTGTTTGTCACCCATTCCCGGTAGGCAGGGCCAGGGAAAGGCTGTTCTTTACTGTGTGTCCGTCCGCAGGTGAATGACACAGAACAGTGTTGTTGTTAACATGTCTCCACTGGTCAATAATAATCTGCAGTTGGTCTACCTCCAACGACACATTAATGCATTACGTTCCCGTGCTGTAACCAGTGAAGGGAGAAGAAAGTTCACGTCTTTGATAAAATACACATCTAAACCCAAGGACCAGTGGCACATTGCGCTCGATCGATCGGGTCGTGATTCATTCTGAGGGGGAATTTGGTGTGGATCAATTTTGTATGAACAATTTTATGTTCTGCGTGGTATCGAGTATCAGGGATGCAGAAATCCATATATTAACTGTGGTAATTAAAGTCTAACGTTAACTAATCAGGAAGTGTATTCGGTCAGCCAGTGGAGAGATACTGTACTGGGTGGTGAAGGGAGGGGGGTCATTGTACTGTACTGGGTGGTGAAGGGAGGGGGGTCTTTGTACTGTACTGGATGGTGAAGGGAGGGGGGTCATTGTACTGTACTGGATGGTGAAGGGAGGGGGGTCTTTGTACTATACTGGGTGGTGAAGGGAGGGGGGTCTTTGTACTGTACTGGATGGTGAAGGGAGGGGGGTCTTTGTACTATACTGGATGGTAAAGGAGGGGGGTCTTTGTACTGTACTGGATGGTGAAGGGAGGGGGGTCGTTGTACTGTACTGGGTGGTGAAGGAGGGGGGTCTTTGTACTATACTGGATGGTGAAGGGGGGGTTGTTGTACTGTACTGGATGGTGAAGGAGAGGGGTCTTTGTACTGTACTGGATGGTGAAGGGAGGGGGGTCTTTGTACTGTACTGGATGGTGAATGGACGGGGGTCTTTGTACTGTACTGGATGGTGAAGGAGGGGGGTCTTTGTACTATACTGGATGGTGAAGGAGGGGAGTCTTTGTACTGTACTGGATGGTGAAGGGAGGGGGGTCATTGTACTGTACTGGATGGGGAAGGGAGGGGGGTCTTTGTACTGTACTGGATGGTGAAGGGAGGGGGGTCATTGTACTGTACTGGATGGGGAAGGGAGGGGGGTCTTTGTACTATACTGGATGGTGAAGGAGGGGAGTCTTTGTACTGTACTGGATGGGGAAGGGAGGGGGGTCTTTGTACTGTACTGGTTGGTGAATGGAGGGGGGTCTTTGTACTGTACTGGATGGTGATAAAACAAGACCCCAGTCTTGTCTAGGGTTGAGAGGTCATAGCATATAGGATGATGAGTGGCTGGAAACATGTACAACCGCCGATCCAACGGCAGCACAAAGAGTCAATCCAAACCCTGTAAGACATCTGTATATTAATGCTGAGGCATCAATTACTTTCCCCATTTACTGTGCAGTAAATTCTGTAGCATATCATCACATGACTATTTACCTGTGAATGTACTGAGCAAATGTAGCTGCAACCTCTTTGATTTACGGAAGATACTGATTGTTCCTGTCATGCTGGTACAGTATTGTAGGTTCGCAAAAGGTTATGCATAATACAGTAGGTTAAACACTCAACCAAACAGGTAAGTCATGATTTTGTCTTCTCCAAATCTCTCTAAGGTACTACAAAGTACATCAAGGTAGGTCTCAGAAATCAGTATGCAGACTAGCTCCACCTCTAAAACTCCAACCTTCCCCTCTGTGGTCTCTTGTAGCCCCTCCCCTCTCCCTGCCCACTGCGTAGTGGTGCTCAGGCTGATGGAGAGCTGTGTGAGTGGGCCAGGCCAGGTGATGTGCAGGCCTGCCCAAGTGAGCCTCCATTCCATGGGGGTATCATCTCCTCCTGGGCCTCCGTCCCATGGGCGTCTCATTTTGTCCTGGGCTCCGTCCGTGGGCGTCTCATCTCCTCCTGGGCCTCCGTCCGTGGGCATCTCATCTCTTTCTGGGCCTCTGTCCCTTGGGGTCTCATCTCTTCCTGGGCCTTCGTCCCATGTGCGTCTCATCTCTTTCTGGGCCTCTGTCCCGTGGGGTCTAATCTCTTCCTGAGCCAGGGCTGATTTAATGCAGACTATGGGGGCCGTTAGGATGAGTAAGTGCTGGAGATGGACAGGCATATCTCCACAGCTGGCCATTTGGGCTCGGATGGTGGAGGGGTGAGCAGAGAGGTTCTGTCCATTTGCACAATCAGAGGCACGTTAATCACGACTGCTTGTCTCATTAATCAGAAGAAGCACAGTCGCTAACTCTAATATCCTCTCACCATCTCCGCAAATATATTTCCATTTAGAACTTGGATAGCCTCCAATGAGTGGGGATAAAAGTTAACTGTTGGAGCAGTGTCGAGGTGTCTCCCAAGTTGTGGGCAGAGTTTATCATTTGATCTGGTAAGTTTGTCGAAGCTGTTAGAAGATGAAGAATACATTTTCCTCTCAAAGGCCTGTTGACAAAGGACAGATTCCTTTTCAAGTCATTTGTACAGTGAATAATGAATAGGAGAGTGAGATGCCCTGCTTACTGCTCTCTTGAAGTTCTGCATAAGGTGACATTCATATTTCATACACATGAATTAGCATAGCATATTTGCCTGTTTGCTTGGTCTACAACAAAACCCCAAAACAAGGAGGGGAGAGAGGTGGGGAGTAAGACTCGCGTTCCTTTGGTCTCAACCCAAAAGGACTAGGGCATCTTATAAATTCTCCTCCAACAGCCCCTGCATCTTCAGCATGCTCTTGGTGTCCACAGCAGACCACGTCACCTTCACCCATGTCTCCCTCTGTGAACACCTTGACGTGCCTCTGAAAGGTCACAGCATCAACACAGAGACACAGCCTCATTCACAATGGAATGGAATACATGCAGGTTTGCCTTTCCCACAACAACTTGATTTGTTAGACCAATAGATATTGAAAATGGCGCGTTTCTATGTTTGTAGAAAATTGGTTAAAATCACATGATGCACGCTGATGATGTTATTAGTATCATCGGTCATTGGAATGCTGCTCATAGAGCTTGCTTAGTACATGGCAGCCATCCACTGAGGGAGCTCAGGGCTTTGACAGAGGCTGTTAGGGCTTCTGTAGGCACCCGTGTGTTAACTGTGAGGGGTCACATGAATCCACAGAAAAGCCGCAAAACCATTCTTCTAACATTTTTAAATTTTGGTGGCCACTAACCAGCCATCATCATTTCAACAACAAAAACAAAGCGGCTCTAGTTTGGCTGTGTCAGAGTAGCCACTGATTCATTCAGTCTTTGAATTTAGGCGTCACATGACGTCTATTTGTTTCTGTTGGACAGTGATAATCTTCTGGTAGCCCCAGTCCATGGTTATTCCCTATCCCCTGGTGGATTGGGTTGTTTATTTCAAAACGAATTTGCCGTCATCCAATCACCAACGGTATAGCAGTCTCCATCATTGCCTAATCCCTGCCATACAGCTGCTCCAGAAAGATTAGAACACAACTATACAAAAGTCAAAACACAGTAAGTAAATAAATATAGGTTTGATCAACAAGAAAATCATCTCCATGGATAAAACAAAACGTTTGTTTTGTAAAACCTGCAGAGGGATTGCTTTCTCGCCTCGACATAAGATGTATTTCCAGTGATTCAGCCTTGGGAAGGACACACAGAATCTCAAATTCTTTTGGTCTTGAAAGGGCATGATACATTTTCAGAGGGGGGGAAATGATTCTTCTTCTGCAGAAATGAATCTCTGATGACAGGTTAGTCACTCCATGTCCCATCCCTTGCTGGTATGTGGTTAGAGTTAGAGTAAACACTGGCTAATCAATTCCCCATCATCGCCTATAGATCACTGTCCGGGAGCAGAGACGTGGCCTGACTCTCTTTGCCGGCTGATGTACCATTCCATTATTGGACTTGCTGTATGAAGCCTTACTTAATGCTGCGATACTGGAAACTCAATTAGACACAGAAGTAATGGATTACTGCAATAAGAATGCCATCACCAGCAGGACTTTACATTAGGTCCAGCATGGACAAATAACACAAAGGACAGGGCTTTGAAATATAATTTGCAAACTGCTGTATGTCTCCCTGTGTTTTTCCTTTCCAATATTATATTTCAGTAATCATCTCAGCAATATCATATTTGCTGTAGCTCTTTCCTGTAGTCAAATGACGAAATTGCCCTCTAGTGACCTCATGGGTGGAATATTATTAATATTTTTCATAATTAATAAAAATTATTTCATTAAAAACCCACTGAAAATTCTGTATTTCTATTTCAAACGGTTTTGTTATATTTCAGTCTTCTGTGATGTATATAATGTGTAAATTGGGAAGCAAACTCAAAATGTGATACATTTCAACTCAATATCCCCCATGGTACAGGTGTCTTCTTTTGTTAAGCCCATAACCATGTGTGTGAGGTGTATACTTTTGTTTCAAAGTAGATTTGCTTAAAATGACCAAGAAACATTATTTTCCTCTATACTAATGTGATCAGCATCATTAATGGCCAGTGGCCATGCGGTGTAGGCATTGGTTAACCACATGACTGTAAGCATCATGATGCCTGTAAAGTCTCCCATATTTAGTGCTCAACTTGGGCAGGAGCTTACCGGAACTGACTACCAGCACCTCACATTTTCTTCTGCTCTGGTTCCTGTTCCTCTGATAGAATATTATCTCAAAAGTATTGCCCATGTTGTACGGTCCTATTAATGCAGTTCATGTTCATGGAAGTGTTGGATCCTCTCCTCCCTCATCAGCTCATCTCTCCAGGTGAAAATCACACCCCCCACTTCATTAAAGACAGAAAAATATGAGGATCATTTTAAGACAGCTAGTTTAACAGGACTAGCTGTTAGAACACTCTGCAGTTACAATTCTACTTAATAACACCAACCCCCAAGAGCTGCAGTTAATAATTACAGTACCCAATCAGATGGATAAATATCCTATTAATAAATATCAAACTCATGCACTTTTTTTTTACCATAACCATGCTTTATTATTACCAATGTGATTAAAAGGATACATACAAACTTCCAACAATAAAATACATCACCACATGACAGCACATCCAGCATCACACATTTTCAACAATGGCGCTCTTCCTCTTAGCATTGGTAGAGCTTGTTGACCTTCAGGACATCAATGTCGGACATGCCCTGTCTCTGTCCGATGGCCACAGATGGGTCTGGGATGGGAGTGATGGTTTCCTTTCCGTAGTCGTTAGTGTAAGCGGTTCTATCATAGTGCATGACAGAGGAGTAGTCGTATGCAGTGTGCAGGTTGTTGGTGTCCTCCTTCTGGAAGTTCCCGACGGCGAAGTCATAGATGTACTGCCAGTTGATCCTGATATACTGTTCACGGTCACTCCTGTTGTGCTCATGGTAGAAGCCCAGGGCGTGAAGCAGCTCATGCTGGATGATACCATGTTGAACACAGCCAAACTGTGCAAGAGACAATGTCTGCCTGTCCCCAACAGTCCCCACGGTACCAAAACACCCGCCGCTGCTCTGAATGTCCAGGTAGGCAGTCTGTGTCTTACGTGGAATGAAGCGGATGCAGGTCTTGCCATGGAAGTACTTCATGGCCGTCTCAATAGTCTCTACCTCCAAGCTGGAATATACAGCGCTGAGGATGTAAGGCACGTACACCAAGCCGTCAGATGACTTCTTCCAGAGACAGCTGTACTGGCTGCTAAAGCACTTCATGGCGTTCCTGGTTCTAGGAGCCAGAATGTCTCCATCCAGCAGCAGCTCATTGGTTCCGTTGTTGGACTCCAGGATCGCTGAAGTGATGGACACATGGTCCGGCTCATCATGGAACTCATTTCCACTGGCCTGTGATAGGCCCAGCAGCAGCAGCAGCAGCAGGCTAAGAGTGGGTCTGTGGTCCATCTTTCGTCAGAGTATGGCGTTACTTTGGATGGATGGGTCCTTGGCTCATTCACCAAAGCTTGATGCCAGTGTTCTGTCAGAGCTGAGTTTATATACAGCTGTCCCATAGGTGTGACTGTGTAGGATTAACGGTTGGGGATGATGCTCACTGTCTTGGAAAAACAACCAGAGGGAGTACTCTACAACCTAACCCACTGTTTCAACAATTCATCTGTGTGGGTCATATTACATTACACTTCAATTTCTTGAGGTAGAAGTCGTCTCTATTACAACCACATATCCAGGATCAGATTAACTCATCCTACGATCATACTATTAACCATAAGAGGAATCAGATTACCTCACTGTCTGATCATAACATTAACCATAAGAGGAATCAGATTACCTCATCCTACGATCATAACAATAACCATAAAATGAATAAGATTACCTCACTGTCGATCATAACATTTGGATAGAAAACACCCTAAAGTTTCTAAAACTGTTTGAATGGTGTCTGTGAGTATAACAGAACTCATTTGGCAGGCCAAAACCTGAGAAGATTCCAAACAGGAAGCGCTCTCTCTGACTATTTCTTGGCCTTCTTGATCATCTCTATCCAAAACAGGGGATCTCTGGCATAACGTGACATTTTCTAACGCTCCCATAGGCTCTCAGAAGGCGCCAGAACATTGAATGATAACTTTGCAGGCCATGGCTGAAAAACAGTAGCGCATTTGGATAGTGGTCGATCTGAGAACAATGAGACTGGGGGCGCGTGTACGAGAAGACTCCATGTTTATATTTTTTCGTCTTTGAACGAAAACAGGGTTTCCCGGTCAGAATATTATCGCTTTTTTACGAGAAAAATCGCATAAAAATTGATTTTAAACAGCGTTTGACATGCTTCGAAGTACGGTAATGGAATATTTTGAATTTTTTTGTCACGAAACGCGCCGGGCGCGTCACCCTTCTTTACCCTTCGTATAGTGTCTTGAACGCACGAACAAAACACCGCTATTTGGATATAACTATGGATTATTTGGAACCAAACCAACATTTGTTATTGAAGTAGATGTCCTGGGAGTGCATTCTGACGAAGAACAGCAAAGGTAATCCAATTTTTCTTATAGTAAATCTGAGTTTGGTGAGTACCACACTTGGTGGGTGTCAAAATAGCTAGCCTGTGATGGCCGGGCTATCTACTCAGAATATTGCAAAATGTGCTTTCACCGAAAAGCTATTTTAAAATCGGACATAGCGATTGCATAAAGGAGTTCTGTATCTATAATTCTTAAATTAATTGTTATGTTTTTTGTGAACGTTTATCGTGAGTAATTTAGTAAATTCATCGGAAGTTTGCGGTGGATATGCTAGTTCTGAACGTCACATGCTAATATAAAAAGCTGTTTTTTGATATAAATATGAACTTGATTGAACAAAACATGCATGTATTGTATAACATAATGTCCTAGGAGTGTCATCTGATGAAGATCATCAAAGGTTAGTGCTGCATTTAGCTGTGGTTTTGGTTTTTGTGACATTATATGCTAGCTTGAAAAATGGGTGTCTGATTATTTCTGGCTGGGTACTCTGCTGACATAATCTAATGTTTTGCTTTCATTGTAAAGCCTTTTTGAAATCGGACAGTGTGGTTAGATTAACGAGAGTCTTGTCTTTAAAATGGTGTAAAATAGTAATATGTTTGAGAAATTGAAGTAATAGCATTTCTAAGGTATTTGAATATCGCGCCACGGGATTCCACTGGCTGTTGAGTAGGTGGGATGCAAGCGTCCCACCTAGCCCATAGAGGTTAACCATAAGAGGAATCAGATTACCTCATCCTACGATCATAACATTAACCATAAAATGAATCAGATTACCTAACTGTCTGATCATAACATTAACCATAAGAGGAATCAGATTACCTCACTGTCTGATCATAACATTAACAATAAAATGAATCAGATTACCTCACTGTCTAATCATAACATTAACCATAAAAGGAATCAGATTACCTCACTGTCTGATTATAACATTAACAATAAAATGAATCAGATTACCTCACTGTCGATCATAACATTAACCATAAGAGGAATCAGATTACCTCACTGTCTGATCATAACATTCACCATAAGAGGAATCAGATTACCTCACTGTCTGATCATAACATTAACCATAAGAGGAATCAGATTACCTCACTGTCTGATCATAACATTAACCATAAAATGAATCAGATTACCTCACTGTCTGATCATAACATTCACCATAAGAGGAATCAGATTACCTCACTGTCTGATCATAACATTAACCATAAGTGGAATCAGATTACCTCACTGTCTGATCATAACATTAACCATAAAATGAATCAGATTACCTCACTGTCTAATCATAACATTAACCATGAGGGGGATCAGAAAGTATCTGACTCTAGAATAATGGTTAGGGACAAACTATATCGAGTCTATTCCTTTGGAACACATGTTTGGTTTACATTGGGTGTGACAAGCTTAACGAGATGGATCTCACTTAGTTGTGTTGTTTTAAAACAACCATTAGAGCCCAATTAGGTGGCAGTATAGAATAGTCATTTTTGTAACTCAAGCACTTTAAAATCTAAAAACTGTCTCTACAGAAAAACTTAATCCTCAGTGATGCTATGGTGCAAGCTGTGTATTGACTTTCCTAATGCTACGCATTTAGTGAGATTTCAAGCATATTAGCACACTATGTCCCACCCGTCACTTAACACACACCCTGATTAGAAGGCTCTGTGTGTGTAAATACTAGTGTGCTTGTGTGCTTGTGTGAGTGCATGTATAGAAAAAGATTGCAGGAGAGTATGAGAGGGAGAAATCTCTAGTTGTATTACTAGGCTACTTGTGAAATGGTGTGACTGATTCATTTTGTTATGTTAGCATCATTAATAATTCCCATGCAGTTATTTGAACTTGGGTGCCTATAGTGTATCGTGCTGATAGATGACAGGACCGTATCCTGGGTCTCGACCCCGCCCTGTGCAACTGGGTCCTGGACTTTCTGACGGCACGCCCCCAGGTGGTGAGGGTAGGAAACAACATCTCCACCCCGCTGATCCTCAACACTGGGGCCCCACAAGGGTGCGTTCTCAGCCCTCTCCTGTACTCCCTGTTCACCCATGACTGTGTGGCCATGCACGCCTCCAACTCAATCATCAAGTTTTCGGACAACACTACAGTGGTAGGCTTGATTACCAACAATGACAAGACGGCCTACAGGGAGGGGGTGAGGGCCCTCGGAGTGTGGTGTCAGGAAAATAACCTCACACTCAACGTCAACAAAACAAAGGAGATGATCGTGGACTTCAGGAAACACTACCCGATGTCACAGGAAGGCCAAAAACATCATCAAGGACAACAACCACCCGGGCCACTGCCTGTTCACCCCGCTATCATCCAGAAGGTGAGGTCAGTACAGGTGCATCAAAGCTGGGACCGAGAGACTGAAAAAAAGCTTCTATCTCAAGGCCATCAGACTGATAAACAGCCATCACTAACATTGAGTGGCAGCTGCCAACATACTGACTCAAATCTCTAGCCACTTTAATAATTAAAAATTGGATGTAATAAATGTATCACTAGTCACTTTAAACAATGCCACTTTATATAATGTTTACATACCCTACATTACTCATCTCATATGTATATACTGTACTCTATACCATCTACTGCATCTTACCTATGCCGTTCGGCCATCACTCATTTATATATATTTTTGTACATATTCTTATTCATTCCTTTAAACTTGTGTGTACAAGGTAGTTGTTGTGTAATTGTTAGATTACTTGTTAGATATTCATGCATGGTCGGAACTAGAAGCACAAGCGTTTCGCTACACTTGCATTAACATCTGCTAACCATGTGCATGTGAATAATAAAATTTGATTTGATTTGATTTGTTCACATACCACCTCTGCACAACAGTAATGAATCAAACTAGGGTGGACAGACTATTGTGACACGGGGTCAGGTAAGAAAATGAAATGAAAACAAATTGAAACATTTTGGACATTTGAGTAGTCATTTTGTGTCAAAATCTATGAAATGAACAATACGGTGGGGGAAAAAAATCTTTTTAAGCATCCTTTTTATGCCAATTATTTTTGCTGATAAAGTAGTCATTTTCAATGGAGAACTTATTATAAAATATAGATGAACTATCAGATGATTTCTTGTTTATTATACACAAATGATGTTAACCAATGTGTTGATTATTCATGATTCATGAACAGTAGCATGGGACAAGTCCAGTGGTTTGAGAAGGGGGAGTGGTTAGAGACAGGAAGTTGTGTAGAGCCACGGGTTTGACTGTGTACAGGGATTTGAAAATACTATAAAATGTGACAGCCAGCTCTGGGTTGGAGTAGAGCATCCTCATCGAGAGGAGAGAGGAAAGGGTAGGGATGAGGGAAAGAGACAAATGACAAGCAGGGAGGAGAGGAGGGGACATGGAGGATATCGGAGCTCAGAGCCCTGTGCTGGAGAGGAGAAAGAGAATGGGGGAAAAGGAGGGAGAAAGAGAACGGGGAAAGAGGAGGGAGAAAGAGAAGGGGGAAAGAGGAGGGAGAAAGAGAAGGGGGAAAGAGGAAAGAGGAGGGAGAAAGAGAATGGGGGAAAAGGAGGGAGAAAGAGAAGGGGGAAAGAGGAAGGAGAAAGAGAAGGGGGAAAGAGGAAAGAGGAGGGAGAAAGAGAATGGGGGAAAAGGAGGGAGAAAGAGAATGGGGGAAAAGGAGGGAGAAAGAGAAGGGGGAAAGAGGAGGGAGAAAGAGAAGGGGGAAAGAGGAAGGAGAAAGAGAAAGGGGAAAGAGGAGGGAGAAAGAGGAGGGAGAAAGAGGAGGGAGAAAGAGGAGGGTGAGTGACAGCAGGGGAGTAGAGGAGAGGGACAGAAAAGCTGCCAGCAGTGCTTTAGACAGTGGAAGGAAACACAGGCTGACAGGTAAACCCAGAAGGATTGACCGGCCTGCATCCAGCTGTCGGGTAGAGCTCATCTGGTAGCACCAGAGCCCACTGCCACTCACACCACACGTACCCATGCACGTCAACCAGCCAGGGGAAGAACAGGACAGGAGGAGCCCTGCATATGGCCATGCTAGAACATGTGTGCCCCAAGCACACACTAGGCTCTTCTAATGAGCAAAACGTTATCATAATGCAGCATGCAAGGACATGGGAGTGATTATCATCTGACACACAGTGGATTTGTTACCATGCCTGTACCTTGTCCTCTTGTTGATGAAAAAGTAGTCCATCATTATACCAAATTATGTCAGTTGCACCTTATTATTAGTACTGGGTTAGAATGTAGAACAAAGTCAATGGAGGTGGATTCTGTCTCAAGGGATGTAGTTATGTCTCTGTAGCTATGCATGCATACTGTTAACATCATGTAGGTCATTCCAAACACTCCCCACCATTACAGCATACTACACCACTATGGTTTACTGTTACACTGAGATACACCAGTTAGACTACTGCCCTCTAGTGGTTTCTTTAGATTACAGATGGGACCAGCGATAGGACCTCTGTAAAAATTCAGTGATAACAGCCAGACAATTTAACCTTGACCCCTGGACAACAGGAGGGGAAAATGGCGTCAGGGATATTTCAAGAAATGTAATTAAGTGGTTATAAAATAGAAAAGAGACAATGGATTTTCTTTGTCCCCCAAGAACAAGTTTACAGGCCCAAGAAAAACAGTTTGCCTGTCTGTGTATTGATCGAGGAGTGTATTGATTTGTTGCTAAGCTGTGTAAGTTTGTTTAAGTTGGATCTATGGAGTGTGAGCACAACTATCTTGTTCTGAAAAGCTAACACAGATGGTGATGGGAGGGCATGTCAATAAAAAAAGGGGGGGGGGTTACGCGATGATTTTCAAATGTTGATGAGAATGAACTGATATAACAGCCTCTGCCAGCAGGTGAGCTGACAGTTCCTGCAGTTACACTTGATTCAATAACAGCGTAAGAGCTGAACATTTCTCTCAACAGAGCGCAGAAAGACACACAAAGTCTTGTACAGTACTATAGCGCTTGCTATTTCATTAGGTTAGGTGCTCAAAGGATTTGTGCCGTGGAAGCATAGCCGTAATGAAAACATCATCCTTTGCAGGGGTGCAATTTTCACTGGGGACGGGGGGGATATGACACCTCCACATTCTGAAATTGCATTTATGTCGCCCCCAGTTTTATCATTACGCTGTGATACAAAAGACAGCACTGGTGTGCATTAGGACCATGCGAACATCTCAGAGCGGTCAGGTAGGCTGTTTGGTGGTATGTCAGGTAGGCTGTTTGGTGGTATTACCCGGCTGGAATTAGGACCATGTGAACAGAGGCAGCTGTTGTCTGTGTGTGGTGTGCTTTTTCTCCTAGTTGTAAAAGCAATCATAGCAGAAACTGGCAACTTTTTATTTGACTGATGTAGCTGGCAAGGAAACTGCTTTTTGATTTAACAAAAAAACTTTTTATTCACAGTGCTGATTTTGTAGAGTAACTGACATGAAACGTTAGCATATGCATTAGCTAAATGTTTCATCCCCTATCGACTGAAGTTCTGTCTGAAATGAATGAACTAGCTAGAGTTGAAGTCGGAAGTTTACATACACCTTAGCCAAATATATTTAAACTCAGTTTTTCACAATTCCAGACACTTAATCCTAGTAAAATGTCCCTGTCTTAGCTCAGTTAGGATCACCACTTTATTTTAAGAATGTGAAATGTCAAAATAATTGTTGAGAGAATGATTTATTTCAGCTTTTATTTCTTTCATCACATTCCCAGTGGGTCAGACGTTTACATACACTCAATTAGTATTTGGTAGCATTGCCTTTAAATTGTTTAACTTGGGTCAAACATTTCGGGTAGCCTTCCACAAACTTCCCATAATAAGTTGAGTGAATTTTGACCATTCCTCCTGACAGAGCTGGTGTAACTGAGCCAGGGTTGTAGGCCTCCTTGCTCGCACACGCTTTTTCAGTTCTGCCCAAAAATCTTGACTTGACTTTGTTGTCCTTAGGCCATTTTGACACAACTTTGGAAGTGTGCTTGGGGTCATTGTCCATTTGGAAGACCCATTTGCGACCAAGCTTTAACTTCCTGACTGATGTCTTGAGATGTTGCTTCAATATATTCACATAATTTTCCTCCCTCATGATGCCATCTATTTTGTGAAGTGCACCAGTCCCTCCTGCAGCAAAGCTCCCCAACAACATGATGCTGCCACCCCCGTGCTTCACAGTTGGGATGGTGTTCTTCGGCTTGCAAGCCTCCCTCTTTTTCCTCCAAACATAACATTGGTCATTATGGCCACAGGACATTTATACAAAAAGTACGATCTTTGTCCCCATGTGCAGTTGCAAACCATAGTCTGGCTCTTTTATGGCGGTTTTGGAGCAGAGGCTTCTTCCTTGCTGAGCGGCATTTCAGGTTATGTCGATATAGGACGTATTTTACTGTGGATATAGATACTTTTGTACCTGTTTCCTCCAGCATCTTCACAAGGTCATTTGCTGTTGTTCTGGGATTGATTTGCACTTTTCGCAACAAAGTAATCTCCTGAACGGTTTGATGGCTGCGTGGTCCCATGTTGTTTATTCTTGCATACTATTGTTTGTACAGATGAATGTGGTACCTTCAGGCGTTTGGAAATGGCTCCCAACGATGAACCAGGTCTACCATTTTTCGTCTGCAGTCTTGGGTGATTTCTTTTGATTTTTCCATGATGTCAAGCAAAGAGGCACTGAGTTTGAAGGTAGGCCTTGAAACACATCCACAGGTACACCTCCAATTGACTCAAATGATGCCATTTGTGTCAATTATCAGAAGCTTCTAAAGCCATGACATCATTCTCGGAATTTTCCAAGCTGTTTAAAGGCACAGTCAACTTAGTGTATGTAAACTTCTGACCCACTGGAATTGTGATACAGTGAATTATAAGTGAAATAATCTGTCTGTAAACAATTGTTGGAAAAATTACTTGTGTCATGCACAAAGTAGACGTCCTTACCGTCTTGCTAAACCTATATTTTGTAAACAAGACATTTGTGGAGTGGTTTAAAAATGAGTTTTAATGACTACAACCTAAGTGTATGCAAACTTCCGACTTCAACTGTAGTCAATCATTTTAGGGGAGCAAAAACATTGGGACGAATTCACTTGTACAGTGCCTTGCGAAAGTATTCTCCCGCTTGGCATTTTTCCTATTTTGTTGCATTACAGCCTGTAATATAAATTTAGTCCAACACAAAATAGTCCAAATTGGTGAAGTGAAATGAAAAAAATTACTTGTTTTAAAAAAATTTAAAAACGGAAAAGTGGTGCGCTCATATGTATTCACCCCCTTTGCTATGAAGGCCCTAAATAAGATCTGGTGCAACCAATTACCTTCAGAAGTCACATAGTTAGTTAAATAAAGTTAATCTGTGTGCAATCTAAGTGTCACATGATCTGTCACATGATCTCAGTATATATATACGCCTGTTCTGAAAGGCCCCAGAGTCTGCTACATCACTAAGCAAGGGGCACCACCATTTCATTAATGTGCTAATGAACGCCTGCTAATTCCATCAGCGAATGTGCTGTGACTCAGTCCACAGATCTTCTACCCTGCCTGACCCAACTCAGTGGGAGCAGTGAGGGTAGAACATCCAGTCCTCCGGTTAAATCTTCAGTCACTGAAGAAGTCTAGAACTGTGTTAAATGTGTTATTCTAGTATGCCCTGGTGGGTATCTGCGTAGGGGATGGAGTCTCTTGATTGCCTATTTAAACCAATATTAAGCATTTGATTAATCCTGAGTCATCAGTATTCTTCCCTCATATCTTTGCAAAATGGAGAATCAAGTTTTAGAACCTAATATGGGCTTGAATAAATATTGGTCCTTTAACGTTCAAAATATGCAAAATAAATCTACTAAAGGTACAATGATATTCCAGAAAAAGGGTGCTAAAATAAGACTTTGCCATATCTATCAGAATTGGTGAGACAGAGGATTGATAGTTTATTATGAAACACCAGCTGGGAGACTTGACATATTGGTCAGAAAGCATCCTCTGAAGGGAATACAGTTGGACAAGTAATTAGCTAACTAATGAGCAATGAAAACTGATGCTTTTCTAAGCAGTTCTGTACACACTGAGGCACACTGAGGCACACTGGGTCACTGAGGAATCTGTCAGCAAACTTCCAGGGCAATTGTTCAGAAAACTTTTACCTAGTCAACTTTTTGGCGCAGGTTAAGCTCCGTGTTGAATTCTGGAAGCCTACAGATACCAGCTTATTAAGTCTTTGGAAGATAGTGTGTAACACATTGTGGATGTGATTGCTGTGTTCCACAATACCTTAGCTCAGGCCTTTATATTGACTTTACAGAGTTATTGCACAGTGAGTCACAGTGTAGCATGGAGAACAATTGTTGTTTCACTCTCTCTTGGTGTGTGTGTTTAATTCAGTAACATCCTCTGTGCTCTGCTCTTGTTGGGCTGCATGTCTGATACAAGTCCAGGTGTCTGGTATCACAGAGTAACAGGAGGACACCAGTGTGTTTAGCCTATACCCTCAACAAAAAACGTCCTGGAATACAAGACAGACTGCACTCGGCAGATATTGCCACGTCATCTCCTGTGTCCACTTCCAGCTTGGAAGACTGGCTACCCAGAGCCCCCTGCCACACATAGCAGGCCAATGAAGCATCACCCAGACAAATTGAAAACCCCAAGTAAATAAAGGATTGCAGTACCCACTCATTCTGGTGAAGACAGCACAACACTGATTGCACTGCAGAGAACCAGGCAGGCACTTTAGACCACTTGGCCGTGACCCACACTTTATTGAGGATGAAAAAAACACATGGCTCTACAGTATATAGCCAGTTGGATGCCCATATGACCACACAATAGAGTCTTCTCTGAAATCACAGCACACACATACCTGCTCATATCGGGGACACACTGAAATCACTGACACATCTGGCAAACTAACATGCCGTAAAATATTCAGACATCAGACAGACTACACCCCCCGTGATCAAAATATTGAGAGTATCAAACCAACAGCTGTGTGTGTACTGTGTAGGTGTGGAAAGATTATGACAAATCCCGCCGCCCCTCTGTAACGCCCACGCTGCAGATCAAACGCACCTTTTTGTTTCCGGCCAGCTGCGTCTCAGGGCGGCTTCATCCCAAGCAAACACAATCAGACTCAGTAAACCTGTTTAGCCAGGTGAGACCGCTGCCACTGCCATCTGGCATGGAGGAGTGTGCCAGCATGTAGTCCATGCTAACTTATTCACTTCTGCTCCACACTGAACCACTCAAATCTCAAGTTCTTTAACACTCATCCACTAGAAAAAAAAGAATGCTTATTGTAAAAGAGATATGTCAGGGTCAGTGATAGCCCTTGTCTGTTGAGTACGTCAGTGTGTAACCAGTGAGTAAACACCAGAGGGACAAGATCTGTCCTCATCTTATCACTGTGGAGAGAAACAAAGTACTACATACACCACCTCCACAGGCAAAGGGAAATGGCAAAGGAGACCATTATTAGTCAGTGCTATCCGGGGTCCTTGAGAAATCCCTACCCTAACCGTAACCTTTTACTGCACTTATCCTCTTTGGGCTAGGGGGCAGTATTTTCATGTTCGGATGAAAAGCATGCCCAGAGTAAACTGCCTGCTACTCAGGCCCAGAAGCTAGGATATGCAGAATATTTGTAGATTTGGATAGAAAACACTCTGACGTTTCTAGAACTGTTTGAATGATGTCTGTGAGTATAACAGAACTCATATGGCAGGCAAAAACCTGAGAAAAATCCAACCAGGAAGTGGGAAATCTGAGGTTTGTAGTTTTTCAAGTGATTGCCTATCCAATATACTGTGTAAATGGGGTCATATTGCACTTCCTAAGGCTTCCACTAGATGTCAACAGTCTTTAGAATGTTGTTTCAGGCTTCTATTGTGGAAGGGGAGCGAATAAGAGCAATCAGAGTAGGTGGCTCTGCAGAAAGCCTTTAGTTTTTGATCGCGCGCAGCCGTGAGCGCGAGCTCCATTCCCTTTCATTTCTAAAGACAAAGGAATTGTCCGGTTGGAATATTATTGAAGATTTATGATTAAACCATCCTAAAGATTGATTATATACATTGTTTGACATGTTTCTACGAACTGTAATGGAACTTTTTTGACTATTTGTCTGGACTTAGTGCCCGCGCCTTGTGCATTTGGATTAGTGAAATAAACGCGCGAACAAAAAGGAGGTATTTGGACATAAAGATTAACTTTATCGAACAAAACAAACATTTAATGTGGAACTGGGATTCCTGGGAGTGCATTCCGATAAAGATCATCAAAGGTAAGTGAATATTAATAACGCTATTTCTGACATCTGTTGACTCCACAACATGGCGGGTATCTGTATGGCTTGTTTTGGTGGCTGAGCGCTGTACTCAGATTATTGCAAGGTGTGCTTTCGCCGTGAAGCTATTTTCAAATCTGACACAGCGGTTGCATTAAGGAGTTTATCTTTAATTCTATGCATAACACTTGTATATTACATCAAAGTTTAAGATAAGTATTTCTGTAAATTGATGTGCCTCTCTGGAAATTCGCCGGGGTTTTGGAGGCAAAACATTACTGAACATCACGCACCAATGTAAACTGAGATTTTTGGATATAAATACGAACTTTATCGAACAAAACATACATGTATTGTGTAACACGAAGTCCTATGAGTGCCATGTGATGAAGATCATCAAAGGTTAGTGATTCATTTTATCTCTATTTCTGCTTTTTGTGACTCCTCTCTTTGGCTGGAAAATTGCTGTATGTTTTTTTTTGTGACAAGGCGATGACCTAACATAATCAATTGGTCTACTTTCACCGTAAAGCCTTTTTGAACTCTGACACGATGGCTAGATTAACCTGTTTGGGATAGGGGGCAGTATTTTCACGTCCGGAAAAAAAACTTACTCAATTTAATCTGGTTACTACTCCTGCCCAGAAACTAGAATATGCATAAAATTAGTAGATTTGGATAGAAAACACTCTAACGTTTCTAAAACTGTTTGAATGGTGTCTGTGAGTATAACAGAACTCATATGGCAGGCTAAAATCTGAGAAGATTCCATACAGGATGTGCCCTGTCTGACAATTTGTTCTTCTTCTAGGGCATCTCTATCAAAAATACAGCATCTCTGCTGTAACGTGACATTTTCTAAGGCTTCCATTGGCTCTCAGAAGGTGCCAGAAAGCGGAATGACGTCTCTGCAGTCTCTGCGCGAAAAAAAGCAGGAGTTTTTGTGAGTGGTCAGGCAGGGAACAATGACACTGGAGTGCGCGTGCACGAGACGACTCCATGTTTTTCTTTCAGTCTATGAATGAATATAACGTCTGTCCCTAACAGGTTAACCTAACCAGGTTAACCTAACCAGGTCCCTAACCAGGTTAAACGTTATATACATCACAGAAGACTGAATACAACAAAACTGTTTGACATAGAAATACTGGATTTTTTGCTAGTAAATTATGAAAGTATTAATTATGAAAAATATTAATAACATTCCACATGAGGCCACTAGGTAATTTGACTGCAGGAAAGGGGTAGCCCCTACCTTTACCCTAACCTTAAACATAAACCTTACCTTAACATTTCAACCAATGGGTTAGGGACGTCCCAAGGATTTTTTGTATTTAAAAAAATATAACCTTTATGTAACTAGGGTAGTCAGTTAAGAACATATTCTTATTTACAATGACAGCCTACATCAGCCAAACATGGACGACGCTGGTCCAATTGTGCGCCGCCCTATGGGACTCCCAATCACGTCTGGTTGTGATACAGCCTGGATTCGAACCAGGGTGTCTGTAGTGACACCTCTAGCACTGAGATGCAGTGCCTTAGACCGCTGCGACACTCAGGAGCCCGGATAGCACGGACTATTATGCTTTACTATACATAGACATGAAATGTTATGATTCCTAATAGGCTAATTTGTCTATTTAAGCCCCCATAAATTACTTTGTTCAGCCAATTTGTGTCAATAAGAAAACCGTGGCAGTTTTTATTTTCTTTCTTCGACTACAGAAGGGTACGTATAAAAATGGGCTCCTGTGATTAAAGTCCCATTCTAGCCCCAGCCTGACGTTCATTATCCAGGGCTGATGGGGCAGGCCTTGGGTACCACTGGAGCTCCTGGTGTCTGACTGCAGCTCTACTGCTAATGACCTGCAGGGCCCTGGCTGGCAGGATGGCTTCTGACTGGCTGGCTGGATGGCTTCTGGCTGGCTGGCTGGATGGCTTTGTGGAGGAAGGGCAGGAAGGACAGCTCTGTGCAGATGTGCAGTCAATTAGTGCAGCCTCACCTCCTCCGTCATTTCTCTCTCTCTCCATCCTCCCTCCCTGCCTCTCAAATGGAGCCTGTTGTAGCCTGTCTTCCAGCCCACTGGGTCTGAGAGGAGGACGCTACGTTAAACAACACTACAACAGAAAAACCTCCTGGTTATGTCTCCGCAATGTCATTATCCCACCTGCTCCCCCCTTTCTCTCCTCCAGTCTCGTTCATTCATTCACTCACTCTCTCCTCACCAGACTATTCAGATACAAATCACTCATAGTAGTCCCTCCTCCAACCTCACCCCCTCCTACTCATCTCCATTTAAACTAGGTGATCATGGACGTCAGGAAACAGCAGAGGGAGCACATCCCTATCCACATCGACGGGACCGCAGTGGAGAAGGTGGAGTGTCAAGTTCCTTGGCGTACACATCACTGACGATCTGAAATTGTCCACCCACACAGACAGTGTGGTGAAGAAGGTGCAACAGCGCCTCGTCAACCTCAGGAGGCTGAAGAAATGTGGCTTGGCCCCTAAAACCCTCGCAAACTGTTACAGATGCACAATTGAGAGCATCCTGTTGGGCTGTATCAACGCCTGGTACGGCAACTGCAGCGCCCGCAACCACAGGGCTCTCCAGAAGGTGGTGCGGTCTGCCCAACGCATCACCGGGGGCAAACTACCTGCCCTCCAGGACACCTACAGCACCCAATGTTACAGGAAGACCAAAAAGATCATCAACGACATCAACCACCTGAGCCACGGCCTGTTCACTCTGCTATCATCCAGAAGGCTAGGTCAGTACAGGTACATCAAAGCTGGGACAGAGAGACTGAAAAACTGCTTCTATCTCAAGGCCATCAGACTGTTAAACAGCCATCATTAGCCGGCTTCCACCTGGTTAGGTAACCCTGCACCTTAGAGGCTGCTGCCCTATATACATAGACTTGAAATCACTGGCCACTTTCATAATGGAACACTAGTCACTTTAATAATGTTTAAATAATGTTTGCATACTGCTTTTCTCATCTCATATGTACATACTGTATTCTATTCTCCTGTATTTTAGTCAATGCCACACCAACATTGCTCGATCTAATATTTATATATTCTTAATTCCATTCTTCTACTTTTAGATAGTAAGTGTGCATTTTTGTGAACTGTTAGATACTACTGCACTGTTGGAGCAAGGAACACAATGATTTCTCTACACCCGCAATAACATCTGCTTAATATGTTTGATTTGATTTGATTTTGATGTGTTCCATGCTTGGCCCCAATGTTTTTTGCAAAGACAGTCATTATCAAGGACCACATTGAGGAAAAAACAGGGACGTGGGTTGGTGAGGAGAGACAGATGTCTAAGTTACTATTCTCAGCTCCTGGAACATGAGAAGGCTTGTTAGATGTCTATGTTACTATTCCCAGTTCCTGGAACAGGAAACGACTTGTTAGATGTCTAGCTTACTATTTCACACTTCCTGGAACATGAGAAGACTTGCCATGGATTTGTATAGTGTTGAAGGCTGGGGGTTCATACTGGTGGGAGAGGGTGAAGACTATTTCTACACCTAGTTTGCCATTTGGGTATGTGGCAGTGATACGGATACAGCTTGAAAAGGGTGTCATAATAAATGAATGTTAAATTAACTGTCTGCAAGTGAACTATACTTGTTGGTCTCTATTGAGCTGGTAGCGTAGATGATCAGTTTGACAGGAGTAAGGCAGAAATGGCCAGGGGACAGAGGACGATACAGTATATTATATTTGTTTCAACAGCAGTGTCAGCAGGGTTGGGGAGTGACTGATTAAAGGTAATCAGTTACATGTACTCTGATTACCAAAAAATGAACTAATCAGTTACATTACCAGCTAAAATATTGCAATCAGCATACAGATACTTTTGAAAAACTAGATGATTACTTCTTGGATTACTGTTAAATTCAGAAAGGATGTTTGTTATATTTTATTAACCCCTCCACCACCCACCCACTTCGGAGGACAAATATATTTTTTTACAGCATTTTTGCTATATATACTGTATACATTTGTCACGTGTGCTCCCTTTCCGGCCTCTAGGTCACCAGGCTGCTCGTTATGGCACACCCCTGTCACCATCGTTACGCGCACCTGCACATCATCACTCACCTAGACTCCATCACCTCCTTGATTACCTGCCCTTTATTTGTCACTCCATTTGGTTCCTTCCCCAGGTGTCATTGTTTCTTTTCTTGTCTGTGCGTTTGTTCCTGTTTCTTGTTTTGTATTGTGTTTTCATTTATTAAATGAACTTGTTTCCCGACATTTTACATATACAGTTGAAGTCGGAAGTTTACATACACTTACGTTGGAGTCAATAAAACTCGTTTTTCAACCACTCCACAAATTTCTTGATAGCAAACTATAGTTTTGGCAAGCCGGTTAGGACATCTACTTTGTGCACAACACAAGTAATTTTTCCAACAATTGTTTACAGACAGATTATTTCACTTACAATTCACTGTATCACAATTCCAGAAGTTTACATACATTAAGTTGACTGTGCCTTTAAACAGCTTGGAAAATGATGATTCTGTAATGATTTCGTTTAGGGAAGTATCGGAGTCAGGCGCAGGACACAGGGATGAGTGCAAACAAAACGTGTTTACTCAAAACCATAATAAAACTTCTCCCACAGCAATAATATATGGTTGGGAGAAACACCTCCAACAACCACAAAACAGGACAATCACGGACAAGACAAACAGGAAACAATCACGGACAAGACAAACAGGAAACAATCATGGACAAGACAATCAGGAAACAATCACGGACAAGACAAACAGGAAACAATCACGGACAAGACAATCAGGAAACAATCACGGACAAGACAATCAGGAAACAATCACGGACAAGACAATCAGGAAAGCCAGAGGGTTAAATAATGAACATAATCAGGGAATCATAAACAGGTGTGTACATTAAAGACAAAACCAAACGAACAGGGAAACATAGATCGGTGGTGACTAGTAAGCCGGTGATGTCGACCGCCGAACGCCGCCCGAAAAAGGAGAGGGGCCGACTTCGGCGGAAGTCGTGACATAAGTTCATTTATATTTTTTGAGATGTGAATACCAAGTATGTTTACTTCGCCATCCGCCCATTTTAATGGTAAACTACAAGGTAATGTAAACACTGTACTGTAAACACTTTTTAATAATGATGCAATACATAATATGGTACACTATGGTACACTGGTCATAATTCAGAAAGGATGTTTGCGAAATGACATTCAATGACATTCAATTAAGCATTGAAAATAAGCACAAGTTTGCCTCCCAAGTGGCGTAGCATTCTAAGGCACTGCATCTCAGTGCAAGAGGTGTCACTACAGACCCAGGTTCGATCCCAGGCTGTGTCACAGCCAGCCCGTAAACGGGAGACCCATGAGGCGGTGCACAATTGGCCCAGCGTCATCCGGGTTAGGGGAGGGTTTGGCTGGCCGGGATTTCCTTGTCCCATTGCGCTCTAGCAGGCTGGGCTCCTGCAAGCTGACTTTGGTTGCTAGCTGGACGGTGTATCCTCCAACTTATTGGTGCGGCTGGCTTCCGGGTTAAGCGAGCAGCGTGTCAATAAGCAGTGTGGCTTGGCAGGATTGTGTTTCGGAGGATGCTTGGCTCTCAAACTTCACCTCTCCCAAGTTTGCAGCAATGGGACAAGACTAACTACAATTGGATCTCACAGAGAACAAAAATATGAAGAAAAAGCGCAAGTTTAAGTTTGTTCAACCTCAGCGAGTCTGACAGCAAGTAAGAGACCACTATGATGACACACCAAATGCGTTTGATTGATACTTTTTGTCTTCTTCTAAAGGCGTCAGCATGCATCAGTTCGACTGTCGGCTAGCCAAAGACGGCTAGGTGAACGAGTGTGCTCACATACTCCATTAAAAGACCTTCGCTTGAAATACGACAAAAAGAGGCAATAGTACTGTTTGTCCATTGTGAGACACCATAGCCAATATACAATTCATCAAAATAGTCAGAATTATTCTAAGATAACTTAAGAAATCTGTCATTCATTTTGACGTTTTCGCCGAGGTGATCTTAGTTGCGCAATTTTACATCTAACTAAGATGTTTGGCACAGTAATTCTCAATGAAATTTTTTTTGCATGAAATCATGTTCTCTAATTGATTGACAACAAGACTTTATTGAAGAATCCCTACACAAATTCAAATAAAATTGTATTGGTCACATAGACATGTTTAGCAGATGTTACTGCAGGTGTAGCAAAATGCTTGTTTTACTAGCTCCATCAGTGCAGTAATATCTAACAATACACACAATACACAAAAAAACTGAAAGTAAAAGAATGGAATTAAGGAATATATAAATATTAGGACGATCAAGGTCGGAGTGGCATAGACTAAAATACAGTAGATAGAATACTGTTGACCAATCACCAACGAAGGGGCGTAGACTTCGGCAACCAACTTCGGCTTGCCTCAAGAAAAAAATGTGTGTCCGAACAATCAGAAATAAAGCCTTACCAAAGTCCCAAATGAACAAACGCATCTCAAAATGTAATCATATTATATACACAAACTCTTCCGAACTGTTTCCGACTGGGAAGCATGCAGACGCATAAAATTACATACCCAAATCTAACTGCCTGTAGCTCAGGACCTGAAGCAAGGATATGCATATTCTTGATACCATTTGAAAGGAAACACTTTGAAGTTTGTGGAAATATGAAATGAATGTAGGAGAATATAACACATTAGATCTGGTAAAAGATAATACAAAACATTTTTTGTTCCATCATCTTTGAAATGCAAGAGAAAGGCCATAATATAATATTGGAGCTTAGGCATAATTTAGATTTTGGCCACCAGATGGCAGCAGTGTATGTGCAAAGTAGCGAATTGGTAAATTGATACATTTTCAAGTACATAACTATAGAGAACATACAAAAATGATATGATAATAAAAAATGTAAGTTTACACACTCCCAGGAAGGTCATACATGATGGAAAATTTGCTTCCCTACAGAAAAGACACTAACCTTCACACATCTAGATGGCCGGTGGGGTAGGTGCGGGGCCAGAAACAGCAGGTGTTCAAACTTTAGAACCCAGTTCCTACATTTGAATATTTGAACAAAACTATGTAAAAATGTATCTCTGGGACCCTCAGGATGACAAATCAGAACAAGATTACTGAATGTAAGTACATTATTTACCTTCAGAGGTGAATGTATCAAACCAAGTGCTGTGATAGAACAATCGCATGGTATTTTTTCACTGTAATAGCTACTGTACATTGGACAGTGCAGTTAGATTAAAAATAATGTAATATTTCTGCACATATAAGACATGCCTATGTCCTGGAAAGTTAGATGTTACTTACAACGTCATTCTAGTCACATTAGCAGCAACCGTCCCGGTATGTGTGTGTGTGTGTGTGTGTGTGTGTGTGTGTGTGTGTGTGTGTGTGTGTGTGTGTGTGTGTGTGTGTGTGTGTGTGTGTGTGCATGAGAACTGGCCTGCTATCCCTTGTCAAACAGCTCTGACAGTGCACACACACACACACACACACACACACACACACACACACACACACACACACACACACACACACACACACACACACACACACACACACACACACACACAAAGCTCTTAACCTCAGTAGAGGTAAGAGAAATATCACTCTTGGTGTCACTAGGCAAATTTAGGAGTGACAGTTATGTGAGAGTGACACAGGGTTCCATATAACCTACACCCTCATGTCTTTCAACCTCTGACACCCTGTGTGACATTTCAGGAAGAGTGAGGCTGCTGATGCGTGATGCATGAGCTTGAACATGTCATTCCTCATGCCGCTAGGACAGTTACACACACGTTGCTGTTGGGTTTCCTGTGCCGCGAGCATTGTAGAGATGTCACAATATTGACTCTGCACCTCCCCTCTGACACAAATCTGCCTGACTGTCATGGATATGGATACCAGCCTCAACACAAAAAACTGGGCCACACTCTGCTACTGGGCCACACTCTGCTACTGGGCCACACTCTGCTACTGGGCCACACTCTGCTACTGGGCCACACTCTGCTACTGGGCCACTGGACCACTCTCTGCTACTGGGCCACACTCTGCTCCTGGGCCACACTCTGCTACTGGGCCACGCTCTGCTACTGGGCCACTCTCTGCTACTGGGCCACTCTCTGCTACTGGGCCACACTCTGCTACTGGGCCACTCTCTGCTACTGGGCCACGCTCTGCTACTGGGCCACTCTCTGCTACTGGGCCACTCTCTGCTACTGGGCCACACTCTGCTACTGGGCCACACTCTGCTACTGGGCTACTGGGCCACTCTCTGCTACTGGGCCACTCTCTGCTACTGGGCCACACTCTGCTACTGGGCCACACTCTGCTACTGGGCCACTCTCAGCTACTGGGCCACACTCTGCTACTGGGCCACACTCTGCTACTGGGCCACTCTCAGCTACTGGGCCACTCTCTGCTACTGGGCCACTCTCTGCTCCTGGGCCACTCTCTGCTCCTGGGCCACTCTCTGCTACTGGCCACGCTCTGCTACTGGGCCACGCTCTGCTACTGGGCCACACTAATGCTACTGGGCCACTGGACCACACTCTGCTACTGGGCCACTCTCTGCTACTGGGCCACTCTCTGCTACTGGGCCACTCTCTGCTACTGGGCCACACTCTGCTACTGGGCCACACTCTGCTACTGGGCTACTCTCTGCTACTGGGCCACTCTCTGCTACTGGGCCACACTCTGCTACTGGGCCACTCTCTGCTACTGGGCCACACTCTGCTACTGGGCCACACTCTGCTACTGGGCCACACTCTGCTACTGGGCCACTCTCTGCTACTGGGCCACACTCTGCTACTGGGCCACACTCTGCTACTGGGCCACACTCTGCTACTGGGCCACTCTCTGCTACTGGGCCACACTCTGCTACTGGGCCACACTCTGCTACTGGGCTACTGGGCCACACTCTGCTACTGGGCCACTCTCTGCTACTGGGCCACACTCTGCTACTGGGCCACACTCTGCTACTGGGCCACTCTCTGCTACTGGGCCACTCTCTGCTACTGGGCCACACTCTGCTACTGGGCCACACTCTGCTACTGGGCCACACTCTGCTACTGGGCTACTGGGCCACTCTCTGCTACTGGGCCACACTCTGCTACTGGGCCACTCTCTGCTACTGGACCACACTCTGCTACTGGGCTACTGGGCCACTCTCTGCTACTGGGCCACACTCTGCTCCTGGGCCACTCTCTGCTACTGGGCCACACTCTGCTACTGGGCCACACTCTGCTACTGGGCCACACTCTGCTACTGGGCCACTCTCTGCTACTGGGCCACACTCTGCTACTGGACCACTCTCTGCTACTGGGCCACTCTCTGCTACTGGGCTACTCAAATATGTTGCTCAGAATTTTGTTATTCAGTGACAATGACCTATTGTAAAATTATTATTTTTATACATTTGAAACCAAAAATATACACCTGCAAATGGTGGGGAATGAGACCATAAATGATTTACCGTCTTGTAAAGAATGACCTTTGGTTCTACATATAATATTTAGTCCTCCTTAGAGCCATCTCAAAGCCCACTAGACGGAGGAGGTGTCTTTGTGATGAAAACAAAACATTGTGTGACAACTGTGTCTGATGTGACCTCCTTGAAGACCAGAAGAAGAAACACTGATTGTGCTACAGACAAACTACATCCTCCATTTCGGGTCTTGGGAGACACTGAGTCTGTACCATCAAGTTCTCTGAGGAATACCGAGCTGAAACAGATCAGCTCAAATCTGTCAAGTCTCCACCAGCAGAGTAATAAAGACAGACACGAAGCCAGAGGTTTGTGAGGCAGGAAGGCAGCAGCCTCCCATAAACTAGGGTACAGGCTGCGAGGGATACTCAAATCACAACACAACAACCATAACCATTCAACACAGCTCTCAGAGTGGCATTTACATTTTATGTTGGCTCCAGGGGAGGGAGGGGATCTCCCTGGTCCATCCGGACCTACCGACTTGACAGGCAGCTGAGAGAAATGGCAGTGTAATCAATAGCTTCCTGGGTCACTTGTTAAATATGCTTTTTCCATCTGCGAGTTGCTGAGAGGCCCCCTTCACAGGGGAGATCCACATATCATTCTCTATCCACCATCATGACTAAAAGGAGCCGATTGTCACAGAGTCATATTGATTATGAGTGAAAATGTGATCATTTTGTATTAACTTGGCTCTCTGATCCCTGTTCTGTCAGGTTGGCTGAAGGGAATTACAGCTTTCATAATACGTTTAAGAAAAAAAATGTGCCCTTGCTTATTTCACCCCCTCCCCCCTTTAGACAAAGAGGTATACGCCAATCACAGCCTGTTAATGGCTTCCAGAAGAGAACAAGATCCTGGGAATTAGATTAAAGTCATTATTTAACACAGATTTTTCCCCCCCTTTTAGAATATGTATTACTGCCTCTGACACCAAACCACTTTAATAAAGCCCTGGACTTTGCATTTAAAATATATATATTTCTGGCAATTAGATGTCATTATTACAAAGAGAAAGAGTAGCGAGGGAGAGGCTCTGCTGTCAAAATCCCAGGGTCTCTTTAAAGTTCTGAATCATTATAATGGTGTCCATGTTGAACATGTTGTTCATTCACGTCATGGACTGACTGAACAGACTTCCAATCCAACCGTTGAGGGAGAAAATCATCAAAATGGACTTTCTTAAAAGACCAGTGAAGGCTTTAATGATCGATTCTCTTATGGGTTAATGTACCAAAGCTTTAAAAAAAATGAAGCTCTCTCTCAACACTAGAACAAGACACATACTGCACATCCACATAAACACACACACATACACACACCATAGGCACACCAGCATACGACTTGGACTTTGTTTTATTTACAGTACCAGTCAAAAGTTTGGGTTTTTCTTTATTTTTACTGTTTTCTACATTGTAGAATAATAGTGAAGACGTCACAACTATGAAATAACACATATGGAATCATGGAATCATGGAATCAAAAAAGTGTTAAACTAATCAAAATACATTTGAAATGTGAAATTCTTCAAAGTAGCCACCCTTTGCCTTGATGACAGCTTTGCGCACTCTAGCCATTCTCTCAACCAGCTTCACCTGGAATGCTTTTCCAACAGTCTTGAAGGAGTTCCCACATATGCTGAGCACTTGTTGGCAGCTTTTCCTTTATTCTGCGGTCCAACTCATCCCAATCCATCTCAATTTGGTTGAGGTTGGGTGATTGTGGAGGCCAGGTCATCAGATGCAGCACTCCACCACTCTCCTTCTTGGTCAAATGGCCCTTACATAGCCTGGATGTGTGTTTTGGGTCATTGTCCTGCTGAAAAACATATGATAGTCCCACTAAGCGCAAACCAGATGGAATGGCGTATCGCTGTAGAATGCTGTGGTAGCCGTGCTGGTTAGTGTGCCTTGAATTCGAAATAAATCACAGACAATGTCAACAGCAAAGCAACCCTACACCATCACACCTCCTCCTCCATGCTTTGCAGTTGGAACCACACATGCAGAGATCATCCTTTCATCTACTCACAGGCGTTGGAACCAACAATCTCACATTTGGACTCATCAGACCAAAGGACAGATCGGTCTAATGTCCATTGCTCGTGTTTCTTGGCCCAAACAAATCTCTTCTTCTTATTGGTGTCCTTTA
The DNA here is from genome assembly GCF_901001165.1 of Salmo trutta. Lineage (NCBI taxonomy): Eukaryota > Metazoa > Chordata > Actinopteri > Salmoniformes > Salmonidae > Salmo > Salmo trutta. The sequence goes on from NC_042982.1 coordinate 34,641,305, forward strand.
GTAGTAGTTTCTTTGCAGCAATTCGACCATGAAGACCTGATTCATTCAGTCTCCTCTGAACAGTTGATGTTGAGATGTGTCTGTTACTTAAACTCTGTGAAGCATTTATTTGGGCTGCAATTTCTCTGGCTAGTATCTCTAATGAACTTATCCTGTGCAGCAGAGCTAACTCTGGGTCTTCCTTTCCTGTGGCGGTCCTCATGGGAGCCAGTTTCAACATAGCGCTTGATGGTTTTTGTGACTGCACTTGAAGAAACTTTCAAAGTTCTTGAAATGTTCCGGATTGACTGACCTTAATTTTTTAAGTAATGATGGACTGTCATTTCTATTTGCTTATTTGAGCTGTTCTTGCCATAATATGGACTTTGTCTTTTACCAATTAGGGCTATCTTCTGTATACCACCCTACCTTGTCACAACACAACTGATTGGCTTATACGCATTAAGGAAAGAAATTATACAAATTAACTTTTAACAAGGCACACCTGTTAATTGAAATGCATTCCAGTTGACTACCTCATGAAGCTGGTTGAGAGAATATCAAGACTGTGCAAAGCTGTCATCAAGGCAAAGGGTAGCTACTTTGAAGAATCTCAAATATAAAATATATTTTGATATGTTTAACACTTTTTTGGTTACTACAGTACAGTATTCTATATGTGTTATTTCATAGTTTTGATGTCTTCACTCTTATTCTACAATGTAAAGAAATAGTAAAAATAAAGAAAACAAATTAGTAGGTGTGTCCAAACTTTTGACTGGTACTGTAGTTTCAGCAGTTTTTTGAAGAACAGTGAACGTAAATCTCATTGAAATGAAGCGGCACAAATTAAAGAAAATAGTTTGGTTATAGCTGTCAGCATGACCGGGGGATATAAGAAGTGTAATTTTGGATGCAGCGTGGCCGCCACTCTGCCCCCTCCACAAGGCGCTGGGAGGTTCATAATTATAGCCCACAGACACAGACACAAACCTGGGCCACTCAGCTCTTATTGAGGGCTTATTCCTTCTCACAAAATGCCACCAAATTATGAAGACTGCCCTATAGGACAATAACCTGTGGTGTTATATTATTAAGAAGCCGGATTCATCTTCTCCTATTGTAGATTCAATAAATCAGAAACTATCCTGGCCACAACACTTTCCCCCTCAAATTGCCTCAGCCAGATTTCCCTTGAAGGCATTTTGTCCCCTCTCAGTGGCTGGCCAGACTGGTAATGGCAGCAACAGTGATATTACACTCCTAGCTTCACACCCCACAGACAGCCTTCTGTGGACTCATAAAAACTACCATTCAAACTTAATAAATAATACATGGACAAGGAGGGAAACTATATATTCTGTATGCTTCCCAATAGGTCCTTATTTATGTAAAACTGTAATTTAGATTCTGCAGATGAGAGTTATTGCACATATGGGTCATCTTCGAAAGAGCAATTGCTGTTTCAATTGTCCTATGATTGTTCAATTCTTTTGATCATTTGGTAACTACACTAAAACAGCAGCAAATGTGTTGACACATTCATTTTGAGTTGTTGAAATAGCTATGTTGAATCAGCTTTGTACCAAGAAACCGATCAATAGATTGGAGATAATAAGAGAGGTCATGAGCTCAGGAGCTTTTCAGCAAAAATATAGATTTAGAGTTGGACTTGGACTTTTTCACAAGGACCTATAAAGGATATTACACTCCACAACATAACCTTCACTCAAATCAAAACTCCAAACCTACAACCTGGATTTAGGAAAAAATTACCTCCAAGGATTCCTACCACCAAGGACTGCAGCAGACTTTCTGACAAACAACAAGCACAGCAGAAACCTGAAAATACCATCCAAACTGGAACTGAGTGAGAAATGTTAAATCTGTAGCTATGTTTAAAGCCAAGAAGTAAAATGCATTACAATGATCTCTACATATGTTACTTTATAAAGACAATGACAAATTAAGGCTACAAAGCTTGCAAGCTTGCTAGGGTTGGACAGATGTCCCAGCACAAACAAGAGCTCATCAGGGAAAATCCAGATTCTCTATTTGCATACTGTTTCAAGACTGGGAACATAAGCAACATAACTTTCCACAAAGACAATCCCCTGGCATGGCACACTGCTATAAGAACAAGAGAGAGAGGGGGTATTGGGGGGTGGAAAACCAGAATACTGTAAAATGAGGACCCTGAGACAGCCTCTTTTAAGTTGTACAAGGTTGGAACAGTGGTGGTGCAGGGCAACATCATAAACTTCCAACAGGACTTTTACAGAATCAAAGAGAGAGCACAGCACGAGAAGCTCTCTCTTGGTGAGGACTCCCCCACCCCAAGTGGGTAGGTCCACACCCCCACAGACAAGCAACCCCAAGAGGAGAGTCGTACTCCATATTGACTCTAATTTTATTTTTATTTTTATTTATTTATTTTACCGTTATTTTCAATTAAGAAGATGGGAAATAAATGGGAAATAAACTATCCCCAAAACAAACAGTGTGTCATAGGAGTCGTAAGGATTGGACCAAGGCGCAGCGGGTAAAGTGCTCATCTTCTTAATTGATTTAAAGAAAACACTTAAACAAAATAAACAAATGATGATAACAGTTCCATAAGGATCCCAGGCTGTACAGAAAATAACCACCCACAAACACAAGTGAAAACAAACCCAACTAAATATGGCCTCCAATTAGAGACAATGACAACCAGCTGCCTCTAATTGGAGGTCATTGCCAAAAACCCAACATAGAAATAGAAAACTAGATATACACATAGAAATAGAAAATATAGAACATGAACCAAAAACATCGAAACACACAAAACAAACACCCCCTGCCACGCCCTGACCAAACTACAATGACAAATAACCCCTTTTACTGGTCAGGACATGACACAGTGGCTAAACTCTGAGGCCAAACACCCAGCATGCCCTAGTCCTGCTACCTGAGGACCACCCAGCCACATAGGAATTCACACAGGCACAAACGACCTGAGTGCACAGCAGGAAAGTGTGGCCACAGAACTCAAGGGAGTGAGTTGGAACCAAGGCCTGATCACCCCAATCCACAAAAGTGAGACAAATTTGACCCCAATAATTACCTTGGAATATGCTTCACCAGCAATCTCGGAAAAATCCTCTGCAGTATCATCAACAGTAGCTTTTTGGTTATCTCCATCACGCTACCATGAGAAAACTTTCACCCTGCTTCCATTTCCCGTGACAGTGCCTCAAAATCCACATGTTCACCTGGACCAGGACGCCACCCTGGACTTGAACAACCTTTACAACCAGGTCCACATATACAAAGCAACAGTCCCTACTTTTGCAAGGACCCTGAAAGACATTGCCTTCAACTGCAGCCCTCACACAGGAGCAACAGAGAAACACATATGCCCAGGTGTTGAGCAGAGCAACAGGCCCAACCCCCACCACTACACCCACCAAAGCCCCATCCTGAGACCTAAGAGGCATGTATCAGACGCTCAGCATGCTCTGCTCAAATCTACGAAACAACACTGGACATTATGGAACACAAAACTTTTAATATCTCACCCTGGACAATACAAGGATTGAGGTCCTCTGCCGTTGGCCTAAAGAGCAGGAACCTAGACTTCACAAAATAGATCTGAAATACAGACGTTGTCATCCTGCAAGAAACCTGGTATAGAGGAGATGGACCCACTGGTTGCCCTCTAGGTTGCAGAGAACAGATAGTCCCATCCATCAAACTACCAGGTGTTACACAGGGAAGAGACTCAGGAAGTAAGCTAATTTGGTATGGATAAGACTTAACCCACTCCATTAAATTAATCAAACAGGAACATTTTACATTTGGTTAGAAATTAAAAAGGAAATAAATCTCAGAGAAAAAATGTTCTCCAGTGTGCTACCTATATCCCCCACTCGAATCCCCATACTTTAATGAAGACAGCGTCTCCATCCTAGAGGGGGAACTCAATCATTTCCAGGCCCAGGGACATGTACTAGTCTGTAGTGACCTAAATGCCAGAACTGGACAAGAACCTGACACTCAGCACACAGGGGGACAAACCTCTACCTGGAGGAAAAGGAGAAAAAAAAGCATTCCTTCCCAAATATTCCCCCCAAGACACAACTATGAAAAAAAAACAACGAAAATGGGTCACAAATCTTGCAGTTCTGTCGCATGATGGCTCTGAACATAGTCAATGGTATGATTTGAAGGTAGGTTCACCTACAGCTCATCCCTTGGCAGTTGTACTGTAGACTACTTTATCACTGACCTCAACCCAGAGTCTCGCAGAGTGTTTACAGTCAGCCAACTAACACCCATATCAGACCACAGCAAAATCACAATCTACTTGAAAAGCAATACTAAACCATGAGGCATCGAAGCCAAACAAACTGCAAACTGTTAAGAAATGTTATAGATGGAAAGAGGGTCATATAGAAACCTACCAAAAAAGAAAAGGCCAACAACAAATCCAATCCCTCCTTGACTACTTCCTGGACAAAATGTTTTCCTGCAACAGTGAAGGTGTAAAGCAGTATATTTGATCAGCTAACATACAGTTGAAGTCGGAACTTTACATACAGTTAGGTGGAAGTGATTAAAACTCCACAAGTCTGGTTCATCCTAGGGAGCAATTTCCAAACACCTGAATGTACCACATTCATCTGTACAAACAATATAAACACCATGGCACTACGCAGCCGCCATACCGTTCAGGAAGGAGATGCATTCTGTGTCCTAGAGATGAACGTACTTTGGTGCGAAAAGTGCAAATCAATCCCAGAACAACAGCAAAGGACCTTGTGAAGATGCTGGAGGAAACCGGTACAAAAGTATCCATATCCACAGTAAAATGAGTCCTATATCAACATAACCTGAAAGGCGTTCAGCAAGGAAGAAGCCACTGCTCCAAAACCGCCATAAAAAAGCCAGACTACAGATTGCAACTGCACATGGGGACAAAGATCGTACTTTTTGGAGAAATGTCCTCTGGTCTGATAAAATAATAATGACCATCATTATGTTTGGAGGAAAAAGGGGGAGGCTTGCAAGTCGGAGAAAACCATCCCAACCGTGAAGCACGGGGGTGTCAGCATCATGTTGTGGGGGTGCTTTAATGCAGGAGGGACTGGTGCACTTCACAAAATAGATGGCATCATGATGCAGAAAAATGAAGTGGATATATTGAAGCAACATCTCAAGACATCAGTCAGGATGTTAAAGCTTGGTCGCAAATGGGTCTTCCAAATACCAAGCATACTTCCAAATTTGTGGCAAAATGGCTTAAGGACAACAAAGTCCTTTAAAAAAAAAAAGTCCAGTCTTATAGAAAGTTTGTGGGCAGAACTGAAAAAGTGTGTGCGAGCAAGGCGGCCTACAAAACCTGGCTCAGTTACACCAGCTCTGTCAGGAGGAATGGGCCAAAATTCACCCAACTTATTGTGGGAAGCTTGTGGAAGGCTACCCGAAATGTTTGACGCAAGCTAAACAATTTAAAGGCAATGCTACCAAATACTAATTGATTGCATATAAACATCTGACCCACTGGGAATGTGATGAAAGAAATAAAAGCTGAAATAAATCATTCTCTCTACTATTAGTCTGACATTTCACATTTAAAGTGGTGATCCTAACTGACCTAAGACAGGGAATTTTTACTAGGATTAAATGTCAGGAATTGTGAAAAACTAAGTTTAAATGTATTTGGCTAAGGTGTATGTAAACTTCCGACTTCAACTGTATGTAATAAAATAAATTCTAACAGAAAACCTATGAAAACTAAAAACAATGAGAAAGTATTTGAGGAAGAATGCAAAAATGTGTTTAAAAACCTACCCAACCAAAAACACAGACCACCCAGAAAACCAGAACCTACACCTTCACTTTGGAGAAAATTAAGAAAAATGAAGGAACAGCATGTCAGAAAACAGCTCAATGTGGTTGAAGAATCCATAGAATCAAATCACCTCTGGGAAAATTGGAACACGCTAAACAAACAACAACATGAAGAGCTATCTATCCAAATTGGAGATGTACGGATAAACTGCTTCTCCAACCTTTTCAGCCCTATAACAAAGAACAAACAGCAAAAACATATACATGGTAATTTACAAAACTTAAAATCATCTATTAAAGACTACTAGAACCCACTGGATTCTCCAATTACATTGAATGAACTAGAAGACAAAATACAAACCCTCCCACTCAAAAAGGCCTGTGGTGTTGATGGTGTACTAAATGAAATGATAAAATATACAGATCACAAATTCAAATTGGCTATTCTTAAACTCTTCAACATTATCCTCAGCTCTGGCATCTTCCCTAAAATTTGGAACCAAAGCCTGATCACCCCAATCCACAAAAGTGGAGACAAATTTGACCCCAATAATTACCTTGGAATATGCTTCACCATCAATCTCGGAAAAATCCTGTACGACAGACCACGTGTATGCCCCTCAATACCTGACCACTGTGACTGACCCAAAATCTACAGTGAGCATTGCCTTGGTATTGAATGAGGCTGACATTGGCAAACCTGGCTCTCAAGAGAAGACAGGCTATGTGCACACTGCCCACAAAATTAGTTGGAAACTGAACTGCACTTCCTAACCTCCTGCCAACGATATGACCATATTAGAGACACATACTGTATTTCCCACAGATCACAGAGACCACAAATAATTTGAAAACAAATCAAACATTGATAAACTCCCATATCTGTTACTCGAAATGTCGCAATATGCAATCACAGTAACAAGATTTGTTGCCATGAAAACAGGGCAAACAATGGAGCACAAACATGGTAAATACAACCAATATTTATCTGTCTACTTGTCTTCCCCTACTATTCATTCTACAACTATTTGTTAAAAACACTGTACATAGCTGAGAACATTTGAAACATCTTTATCATTTTTAAACATCTATAAGTGCAATGTTCACTGTACATTTTATGTTTAAAAAAAGGAAAAAAAATATTCTCATTTTAGTTTGTTTATTTCACTTGCTTTGACATTGCTTTCCCATACCAATAAAGCCCCATTGAATTGAGAGCAAGCGAGCGAGAGCGGGAGAGAGCGAGAGAGAGCGAGCGAGCGGGAGAGAGCGAGAGAGAGCTAGCGAGCGAGAGAGAGCAAGCGAGCGAGCAAGAGAGAGCGAGTGAGCGGAATTACGAAAGGGAGAAAAGGAGTGTAGCCTTATTTTTTGAAAAGTAAATTATTTTTCTCCGTCCACCTGTGACGGCTTGGTGAAATGTTTGAGTGTGTGTGTGGGTGGAGGTGTCAGTTCTGACAATAGTCAGGTATATCAACAGCGAAGACATAATCTCTGTCCCACTGCTGGGGAGACACCAGACCGGTCAGGGTGCTGCACACTACTAATGGACTGCATTACCCAGAGTTCCCAGAGATGACAAACAGATGTCACAACACTACGCTGTCAAGTCTCCCAGACAGGTGGGAATTGCTCTCCAATCTGTAGCAATTCAGGTGTTGAGAGTGGATTAAAATTGAGACAAGCCTATAGGGAAAACCTCAGCACTTCTGCTGTTGTCAAGCTCATTGGAGGGGTGAAAGTTATGTTATCATTAAAACAACCCAGACCTGTGACCATAGTGATTACACTCCTCACATGTTTTAATTGATTCCATCCATCAACTTCACCAACCTCCAAAACTCCTGTGTCTGATTGCATCTCCTTGCTGCCTGGGAAAGGTTTCACTACTAGAACGGTGGGAATCTCCAGCCTTCCCATCCACGGTTCCAATTCTGTAGGATCAATTTGGCTCAGAGTGGCTTATGCTCAGTTAGTCAACCAGCTCTCAGCCAGCCAGGCTCTGGGCCTCATTGGTCAGAGGGATAGTACTGAGAGCGGTCTCTATCTATCAGATGCTCATACCAGTTGGTGTAGCAGAGCTAGAGCTCAGGGGAGAGAAGAGCGAGAGAGTCCAGGTCTGTCCATGTGCACTTCAGAGGCAGAGACAGAAATAGACCTTTTCCAGAGTCACATATATACAATTGAAGTCGGAAGTTTACATACACCTTAGCCAAATACATTTAAACTCCGTGTTTTACAATTCCTGACATGTAATCCTAGTAACAATTCCCTGTCTTAGGTCAGTTAGGCTCACCACTTTATTTTAAGAATGTGAAATGTCAGAATAATAGTAGAGAGAATTATTTATTACAGCTTTTATTTATTTCATCACATTTCCAGTGGGTCAGAAGTTTACATCCCCTCAATTAGTATTTGGTAGCATTTCCTTTAAATTTTTTAATAACCTCACTAGGGTAGGGGGCACTATTTTCTCCTCCAGATGAAAAGCATCCCCAAAGTAAACTGCCTGCTACTCAGGCCCAGAAGCTAGGATATGCATACAATATATTTGGATAAAAAACACTCCAAAGTTTCTAAAACTGTTAAAATAATGTCTGTGAGTATAACAGAACTGAAATGGCAGCAGAAAATCTGAGGAAAATCCATCCAGGAAGTGCCATTATTTTGAAATGGCTGTTTTCCCAATGAAAGCCTATTCACCATTTAAAGGGATACGACCCAGATTTCGTTCCCTATGACTTCCACAAGTTGTGAACAGTCTTTAGACATTGTTTCAGGCTTTTATTCTAAAAAATTAGGGAGAATGACAACTTTGAGTGAGTGGATAGTGGGATATCCCGAGAGCTCATTCCTGCGCATGACCGAGAGCACGCCTTTCTTGTTTTTCTTTTATATTGACGACGCTATTGTCCGGTTGAAATATTATAGATTATTTAGGCTAAAAACAATTTGAGAATTGATTATAAACATCATTTGACATGTTTCTACAAACTTTACGGATACTATTTGGAATTTTCGTCTGCCTGGGGTGACCGCTTTTGAGCCATTGGATTACTGAACAAAAGGGGCTAACAAAATTGAAGTTTTTGGATATAAAGTTGGACTTTATCGAACAAAAAAACATTTATTGTGTAACTGGGAGTCTTGCGAGTGCAACCATATGAAGATCATCAAAGGTAAGTGATTAATTTTATTGCTATTTCTGACTTTCGTGACTAATCTACTTGGCTGGTAATTGTATGTAATGTTTTGTGTGCTGAGCGCTCTCCTCAGATAATCACATGGTTTGCTTTTGCCGTAAAGACTTTTTGAAATCTGACACGGCGGCTGAATTAACAACAAGTTAAGCTTTATTTTGATGTATTACACTTGTGATTTCATGAAAGTTAAATATTTATACATTGATGCTGTGCTTCACAGTTGGGATGGTGTTCTTCGCTTGCAATCATTCCCCTTTTTCCTCCAAACAAAACAATGGTCATTATGGCCAAACATTTGGAAATTGCTCCCAAGGATGAACCAGACTTGTGGAGGTCTACAATTTGTTTCTGAGGTCTTGGCTGATTTCTTTTGAATTTCCCATGATGAAAAGCAAAGAGGCACTGAGTTTGAAGGTAGGCCTTGAAATACATCCACAGGTACACCTCCAATTGACTCAAATGATGTCAATTAGCCTATCAGAAGCTTCTAAAGCCATGATATAATTTTCTGGAATTTTCCAAGCTGTTTAAAGACACAGTCAACTTAGTGTATGTAAACTTCTGACCCACTGGAATTGTGATACAGTGAATTATAAGTGAAATAATCTGTCTGTAAACAATTGTTGGAAAAATGACTTGTGTCATACACAAAGTAGATGTCCTAACCGATTTGCCAAAACTATAGTTTGTTAACAAGAAATTTGTGGAGTGGTTGAAAAAAGTTTTAATGACTCCAACCTAAGTGTAATTAAACTTCCGACTTCAACTGTAGACTCTATCCTGCTCTGGGCCACGGACAGGTCAGTCCACTGGCCTGTACCAGCGCCACAGACAGGTCAGTCCACTGGCCTGTACCAGCACCACAGACAGGTCAGTCCACTGGCCTGTACCAGCACCACAGACAGGTAATTCTGTCCTGCACCACAGACAGGTCTGTCCACTGGCCTGCACCACAGACAGGTCAGTCCACTGGCCTGTACCAGCACCACAGACAGGTAATTCTGTCCTGCACCACAGACAGGTCTGTCCACTGGCCTGCACCACAGACAGGTCAGTCCACTGGCCTGTACCAGCACCACAGACAGGTAATTCTGTCCTGCACCACAGACAGGTCAGTCCACTAGCCTGTACCAGCACCACAGACAGGTCAGTCCACTGGCCTGTACCAGCACCACAGACAGGTAATTCTGTCCTGCACCACAGACAGGTCTGTCCACTGGCCTGCACCACAGACAGGTCAGTCCACTGGCCTGTACCAGCACCACAGACAGGTAATTCTGTCCTGCACTACAGACAGGTCTGTCCACTGGCCTGCACCACAGACAGGTCAGTCCACTAGCCTGTACCAGTACCACAGACAGGCAATTCTGTCCTGCACCACAGACACGTCTGTCCACAGGCCTGCACCACAGACACGTCTGCCCACTGTCCTGCACCACAGACACGTCTGCCCACTGGCCTGCACCACAGACAGGTATTTACTGTCCTGCACTACAGACAGGTCTCTCTACTGTCCTGCACCACAGACAGGTCTGTCCACTGGCCTGCTCCACAGGCTGGTCTGTCTACTGTCCTGCACCACAGGCAGGTCTGTCCACTGGCCTGCACCACAGGCTGGTCTGTCTACTGTCCTGCACCACAGGCAGGTCTGTCCACTGTCCTGCACCACAGGCAGGTCTGTCCACTGGCCTGTACCAGCACCACAGACAGGTCAGTCCACTGGCCTGTACCAGCACCACAGACAGGTCAGTCCACTGGCCTGTACCAGCACCACAGACAGGTCAGTCCACTGGCCTGTACCAGCACCACAGACAGGTAATTCTGTCCTGCACCACAGACAGGTCTGTCCACTGGCCTGCACCACAGACAGGTCAGTCCACTAGCCTGTACCAGCACCACAGACAGGTCAGTCCACTGGCCTGTACCAGCACCACAGACAGGTAATTCTGTCCTGCACCACAGAAAGGTCTGTCCACTGGCCTGTACCAGCACCACAGACAGGTCAGTCTACTGTCCTGCACCACAGACAGGTCTGTCTACTGGCCTGCACCACTGACAGGTCTGTCTACTGTCCTGCACCACAGACAGGTCTGTCTACTGGCCTGCACCACTGACAGGTCTGTCTACTGGCCTGCACCACAGACAGTGACACTATGATAAAAGACTACTGGGTCACAGTGAGCTTGGGGATGACAGGAAGGGACAGGATAGGGGATTGGAGGGAACAGGATAGGGGACAGGAAGGGACAGGATAGGGGACTGGAGGGAACAGGATAGGGGACAGGAAGGGACAGGATAGGGGACTGGAGGGAACAGGATAGGGGACAGGAGGGAACAGGATAGGGGACTGGAGGGAACAGGATAGGGGACAGGAGGGAACAGGATAGGGGACTGGAGGGAACAGGATAGGGGACAGGAGGGAACAGGATAGGGGACAGGAAGGGACAGGATAGGGGACTGGAGGGAACAGGATAGGGGACAGGAAGGAACAGGATAGGGGACTGGAGGGAACAGGATAGGGGACAGGAGGGAACAGGATAGGGGACAGGAGGGAACAGGATAGGGGACAGGAGGGAACAGGATAGGGGACAGGAAGGAACAGGATAGGGGACAGGAAGGGACAGGATAGGGGACTGGAGGGAACAGGATAGGGGACAGGAGGGAACAGGATAGGGGACAGGAGGGAACAGGATAGGGGACAGGAAGGGACAGGATAGGGGACTGGAAGGAACAGGATAGGGGACAGGAGGGAACAGGATAGGGGACAGGAGGGAACAGGAAGGGGACAGGAAGGGACAGGATAGGGGACAGGAGGGAACAGGAAGGGGACAGGAAGGGACAGGATAGGGGACTAAAGGGAACAGGATAGGGGACAGGAAGGGACAGGATAGGGGACAGGAAGGGACAGGATAGGGGACTGGAGGGAACAGGAAGGGGACAGGAAGGGAACAGGATAGGGGACAGGAAGGGACAGGAGGGGACAGAATAGGGGACAGGAGGAAACATGAAGGGACAGGATAGGGGACAGGAAGGGACATGATAGGGGACAGGAAGGGACAGGATAGGGGAAATCAAGGGACAAGGTAGGGGACAGGAAGGGACAGGATGTGGGAAAGGGGACACAATATGGGACTGGAGTGGGGGACGTTGCAGTCTCAGGTTGCTAAATGACAGTGTGGCATGCCCCAGTGCCAGTTATTGCCAGTCCTTCAAAAACAAATGAAAACATTAACTACACTTCCCATTAGTCTTGGCTCCTGACAGAAGAGGGATAATCTCGACAATGATAATGACACTATTAACAACTCAGCCAGTATCTCATGAGCCATCGCAATCTGTGAGACTGAGCTCTGGCCAAGAAATGTGTGGCATAGTTTTCTTCTTTCTCCGTTTGGCTCGGCGTGGCATGGAGGAAAGGCTAATTAAACAATCATTGTACCGCAGACCCATGGAGTCCCCATCCTCCTGTCCTGTTGACTTTGTCATGCCGCTCATCCTCTCTCTACTACAAAGCCCCTCGTCTGATGTCATGCTGGGAGAAGGGCCTTTGTCACACACCGTTGGTCGTCCTTTCTCTCTCTCCCTCTCTCTCTCTCGCTCCCCTCTCTTTCTCCCCTCTCTGTGTGAGAGGAGAGACTCAACATCAAAGCAGCAGGCAAACAGAACACACAGACTGAAGCTGGCTTTACTTGCCATTTAGACAGAGTTAAGTCTCACGCTGTACATAATGTGTCTGATTGTGACTGTGAGTAGCACCTGCAATGCAGGGAGTTGTAATTTGGAATTGTGCTTCCAAGAGAAAGATACTGAATCTCATCATAAAATGTTGCTACCAGCCAAATGAACTGGAAAAGGCAGAAGTTTGATTCTAATGGATACCTGTAAAAAACAACCAAGATAGATGAGATGATCTCCTTGAGCAGGGTACAAATACAGACTCTGACCACAGAGTAAAGAGAGGTGATGAGAGCAGAGGAAATATATTCAAACTCAAAATGAGTAAAGAATGCATTATCACGAGTCATAACTGTTCCTACGGCAACTGCACATGACCTTATCCTTGGGTTCTCCCTCCAATGACCACAGTGAGACAACAACCCAGTCCATGTCACTGATATGCCTCCTGTAACACTGACCACATGGCAACCATGTCCTGCTGCTTCACCATAGAGCATGCTGGGACACACCCTGTCTCTCCACCTTCCCTTCAGTAGTGGCAGGGAGAGAGCTGTGCGCATGTGCCAGCGCTAGCCATCAGGGGATGGGGAGGAAGTGGAGGGGAGAGAGGGGGGCGGGCGCTCAGTCACACCACTCAGGATGGATGTTTCCCATCATGCAGCTCAATCAGCCACCCAATGATTCATTTCACAGACACTTGGGTAATTATAGGCATCCACTCTTCACCAGTGGGATGAAACTGAGTGAGGGATGAAGATGGGGAGAGGGGATATAGAGAGTGAGAAGTGAGTGAGTGACTAAAGAAAGGGGAGATTGAGGGACAATAGAGACAGGGTAGAGTAATGAGGGAGAACAGAGATAGAAGGGAAAGGACAGAGAACAGAGACAGAGGAGAGCAAGGATGGAGAACAGAGACAGAGGGGAGCAAGGATGGAGAACAGAGACAGAGGGGAGCAAGGATGGAGAACAGAGACAGAGGAGAACAAGGATGGAGAACAGAGACAGAGGAGAGCAAGGATGGAGAACAGAGACAGGGTAGAGTTAGGAGGGAGAACAGAGACAGAGGAGAGCAAGGAGGGAGAACAGAGACAGAGGAGAGCAAGGAGGGAGAACAGAGACAGAGGAGAGCAAGGATGGAGAACAGAGACAGGGTAGAGTTAGGAGGGAGAACAGAGACAGAGGAGAGCAAGGAGGGAGAACAGAGACAGAGGAGAGCAAGGATGGAGAACAGAGACAGAGGGGAGCAAGGATGGAGAACAGAGACAGAGGAGAGCAAGGATGGAGAACAGAGACAGAGGAGAGCAAGGATGGAGAACAGAGACAGGGTAGAGTTAGGAGGGAGAACAGAGACAGAGGAGAGCAAGGATGGAGAACAGAGACAGAGGGGAGCAAGGATGGAGAACAGAGGCAGGGTAGAGTTAGGAGGGAGAACAGAGACAGAGGAGAGCAAGGATGGAGAACAGAGACAGAGGAGAGCAAGGATGGAGAACAGAGACAGAGGAGAGCAAGGATGGAGAACAGAGACAGAGGAGAGCAAGGATGGAGAACAGAGACAGAGGAGAGCAAGGATGGAGAACAGAGACAGAGGAGAGCAAGGCAGGAGAACAGAGACAGGAGAGTAGGGAGGGAGACAGAACAGAGACAGACAGGAGAGTAAGGATGGAGAACAGAGACAGAGGAGAGCAAGGATGGAGAACAGAGACAGAGGAGAGCAAGGATGGAGAACAGAGACAGAGGAGAGCAAGGATGGAGAACAGAGACAGAGGAGAGCAAGGCAGGAGAACAGAGACAGGAGAGTAGGGAGGGAGACAGAACAGAGACAGACAGGAGAGTAAGGATGGAGAACAAAGACAGGAAGGAGAGTAAGGATGGAGAACAAAGACAGGAAGGAGAGTAAGGATGGAGAACAGAGACAGGAAGGAGAGTAAGGATGGAGAACAGAGACAGAGGATAGCAAGGAGGGAGAACAGAGACAGAGGAGAGCAAGGATGGAGAACAGAGACAGAGGGGAGCAAGGATGGAGAACAGAGACAGAGGAGAGCAAGGAGGGAGAACAGAGACAGAGGAGAGCAAGGAGGGAGAACAGAGACAGAGGAGAGCAAGGATGGAGAACAGAGACAGAGGAGAGTAGGGATGGAGAACAGAGACAGAGGATAGCAAGGAGGGAGAACAGAGACAGAGGAGAGCAAGGAGGGAGAACAGAGACAGAGGAGAGCAAGGATGGAGAACAGAGACAGAGGAGAGCAAGGATGGAGAACAGAGACAGAGGAGAGCAAGGATGGAGAACAGAGACAGAAGAGAGTAAGGATGGAGAACAGAGACAGAGGAGAGCAAGGAGGGAGAACAGAGACAGAGGAGAGCAAGGAGGGAGAACAGAGACAGAGGAGAGCAAGGAGGGAGAACAGAGGCAGGGTAGAGTTAGGAGGGAGAACAGAGACAGAGGAGAGCAAGGATGGAGAACAGAGACAGAGGGGAGCAAGGATGGAGAACAGAGACAGAGGGGAGCAAGGATGGAGAACAGAGACAGAGGAGAACAAGGATGGAGAACAGAGACAGAGGAGAGCAAGGATGGAGAACAGAGACAGGGTAGAGTTAGGAGGGAGAACAGAGACAGAGGAGAGCAAGGAGGGAGAACAGAGACAGAGGAGAGCAAGGATGGAGAACAGAGACAGAGGAGAGCAAGGATGGAGAACAGAGACAGAGGGGAGCAAGGATGGAGAACAGAGGCAGGGTAGAGTTAGGAGGGAGAACAGAGACAGAGGAGAGCAAGGATGGAGAACAGAGACAGAGGAGAGCAAGGATGGAGAACAGAGACAGAGGAGAGCAAGGATGGAGAACAGAGACAGAGGAGAGCAAGGATGGAGAACAGAGACAGAGGAGAGCAAGGATGGAGAACAGACACAGAGGAGAGCAAGGCAGGAGAACAGAGACAGGAGAGTAGGGAGGGAGACAGAACAGAGACAGACAGGAGAGTAAGGATGGAGAACAGAGACAGAGGAGAGCAAGGATGGAGAACAGAGACAGAGGAGAGCAAGGATGGAGAACAGAGACAGAGGAGAGCAAGGATGGAGAACAGAGACAGAGGAGAGCAAGGCAGGAGAACAGAGACAGGAGAGTAGGGAGGGAGACAGAACAGAGACAGACAGGAGAGTAAGGATGGAGAACAAAGACAGGAAGGAGAGTAAGGATGGAGAACAAAGACAGGAAGGAGAGTAAGGATGGAGAACAGAGACAGGAAGGAGAGTAAGGATGGAGAACAGAGACAGAGGATAGCAAGGAGGGAGAACAGAGACAGAGGAGAGCAAGGATGGAGAACAGAGACAGAGGGGAGCAAGGATGGAGAACAGAGACAGAGGAGAGCAAGGAGGGAGAACAGAGACAGAGGAGAGCAAGGAGGGAGAACAGAGACAGAGGAGAGCAAGGATGGAGAACAGAGACAGAGGAGAGTAGGGTTGGAGAACAGAGACAGAGGATAGCAAGGAGGGAGAACAGAGACAGAGGAGAGCAAGGAGGGAGAACAGAGACAGAGGAGAGCAAGGATGGAGAACAGAGACAGAGGAGAGCAAGGATGGAGAACAGAGACAGAGGAGAGCAAGGATGGAGAACAGAGACAGAAGAGAGTAAGGATGGAGAACAGAGACAGAGGAGAGCAAGGAGGGAGAACAGAGACAGAGGAGAGCAAGGAGGGAGAACAGAGACAGAGGAGAGCAAGGAGGGAGAACAGAGGCAGGGTAGAGTTAGGAGGGAGAACAGAGACAGAGGAGAGCAAGGATGGAGAACAGAGACAGAGGGGAGCAAGGATGGAGAACAGAGACAGAGGGGAGCAAGGATGGAGAACAGAGACAGAGGAGAACAAGGATGGAGAACAGAGACAGAGGAGAGCAAGGATGGAGAACAGAGACAGGGTAGAGTTAGGAGGGAGAACAGAGACAGAGGAGAGCAAGGAGGGAGAACAGAGACAGAGGAGAGCAAGGATGGAGAACAGAGACAGAGGGGAGCAAGGATGGAGAACAGAGACAGAGGAGAGCAAGGAGGGAGAACAGAGACAGAGGAGAGCAAGGATGGAGAACAGAGACAGAGGAGAGCAAGGATGGAGAACAGAGACAGGGTAGAGTTAGGAGGGAGAACAGAGACAGAGGAGAGCAAGGATGGAGAACAGAGACAGAGGGGAGCAAGGATGGAGATCAGAGGCAGGGTAGAGTTAGGAGGGAGAACAGAGACAGAGGAGAGCAAGGATGGAGAACAGAGACAGAGGAGAGCAAGGATGGAGAACAGAGACAGAGGAGAGCAAGGATGGAGAACAGAGACAGAGGAGAGCAAGGATGGAGAACAGAGACAGAGGAGAGCAAGGATGGAGAACAGAGACAGAGGAGAGCAAGGCAGGAGAACAGAGACAGGAGAGTAGGGAGGGAGACAGAACAGAGACAGACAGGAGAGTAAGGATGGAGAACAGAGACAGAGGAGAGCAAGGATGGAGAACAGAGACAGAGGAGAGCAAGGATGGAGAACAGAGACAGAGGAGAGCAAGGATGGAGAACAGAGACAGAGGAGAGCAAGGCAGGAGAACAGAGACAGGAGAGTAGGGAGGGAGACAGAACAGAGACAGACAGGAGAGTAAGGATGGAGAACAAAGACAGGAAGGAGAGTAAGGATGGAGAACAAAGACAGGAAGGAGAGTAAGGATGGAGAACAGAGACAGGAAGGAGAGTAAGGATGGAGAACAGAGACAGGAAGGAGAGTAAGGATGGAGAACAGAGACAGGACGGAGAGTAAGGATGGAGAACAGAGACAGGAAGGAGAGTAAGGATGGAGAACAGAGACAGGAAGGAGAGTAAGGATGGAGAACAGAGACAGGAAGGAGAGTAAGGATGGAGAACAGATACAGGAAGGAGAGTAAGGATGGAGAACAGAGACAGAGGAGAGTAAGGAGGGAGAACAGACAGTAGTATATTGGGAGATGCGTAATTTAGCTGGTATCAAGTCTCGTTGGGGGGCCCAGTATTATCGGTTACTATGAAATGAAGTGGAGTAATTGTTTGTGTGACCTCGTTGAAATTCTAACAAAACCCAACTAATGTGAGAAAATAAACAGAGGAGAGAAAATAAGCAGCAGAGAAAACCTAAGGGAAAAGGATGAAGACAAAGAGCATGAAAGCAGTAGTGTGGGGAAATGAGAAGACAGAAAGGAGGGAAAGGGCTGCTGGAGGTGCTAGAGTCATGGCAAGAGTACAAGCTCCCCCTGCTGGTGGAGTTGACACTGACAACACAGCTGTACATCAGAACGGAAGCTTCCCTTTCCATATTCCAACAATGCTGACAGACCTTAAAACAAACAAGGCATTTCCTAAACTCACAATATCACTGCAATCTAGCTACAGGTAAATTACACAAATAGAATAGGTTCTCTCGTTGGTTCCCAGCTGACCAAATTATTAAGAGATAAGAATGACCGAATACGATTGTATTAAAAAAAATAACATCCACAGTGTTCAGGGTGGTCAGTGAATAAGTACGAGTGAACCAAGTATTGATTTAGGACAATAAAAAAAACTGCTGGGTGACTGACTGCATGGGAGAACTAATCTGAGGCGCGGGAGCCGTCTCTGAGCAGGGTGACGAATCTCAAGAGTATCATGACACAAGGCGAGACCCAGATGCAGACACAGGAGGCAGATGGTTGGAGTTTAAGATGTTTAATAAATCCAAAGGGAATAGGCAAGAGAATGGTCGTGGACAGGCAAAAGGTCGAAACCAGTTCAGAAGGTACCGAAGGGCAGACAGGCTCGAGGTCAGGGCGGGCGGGCAGAGAGGGCGGGCAAGGAGTCCAGAAAACAAGCAAGGGTCAGAACCGGGAGGACTAGCGAAAGGCAAAACGGCAAAGCAGTAAACCGGTAAACCACTGGTAGGCTTGAACATACAAGACGAACTGGCACAGAGAGACAGGAAACACAGGGATAAATACACTGGGGAAAACAAGCGACACCTGGAGGGGGTAGAGACAATAACGTGGACAGGTGAAACAGATCAGGGTGTGACAGAGACTGCTCATTGATTGTGTTGCTTGCTGATTAACTATTCATAGTGGAGGCTTGTTAAAGCCTATCAGTTCAGTCGACTGTTCTACAATGGGGATGGGCAACTTCAGTCCTCAGGGGCCTGATTGGTGTTACACTTTTGCCCCAGCCAACACACCTGACTCCAATAATCAACTAATCATAACCTACAATTTAGAATGAAATTAGTTTCATCCGATATGTTTGCTAGGGATGGAGAACAAGTGTGACACTA
The DNA here is from genome assembly GCF_901001165.1 of Salmo trutta. Classification (NCBI taxonomy): domain Eukaryota; kingdom Metazoa; phylum Chordata; class Actinopteri; order Salmoniformes; family Salmonidae; genus Salmo; species Salmo trutta. The sequence goes on from NC_042982.1 coordinate 34,660,282, forward strand.
CTCTGGACCCAGAGGACTGGCCATCCCTGTTCTACAAGGACATGTGCTTTTGTTCTGAGGTGGGAATATTTGTAAATAATAGTCAAAAGGTTAAAACACTTAAGTTGGAGTTCAATTAACCCCCTCTCTTCTGCCACATTCCATCCTCCTCTTCCTGCTCCCTTCTTTCCCTCTAGCTCTCTTTCTCTGTTGTGACTACCTTTTTCTGGCCCTGAGTGCTGTGTGCAGAAATGCCACACTGTGTTACAAATTCCAAGGCTGCGGTGAGCAGGTGCACGACCATTGTGACAAGCGCAATTTATGAGCTGCTCCCGAGCAGGAGAACACATTCAATAATGTGCCGGGAAGATGAATCCATCCCCCACACAGGGCTGGGCAGGCGGTGCGGGGCGGGGCGCAGGGACAGAGGTAATTTACACAAGCAGGTAGCCCAACTCAGCAGTTAAGGCCTTCAGGGCAGTAAAACGCCTTTGTATTACTAGTTCAAATCCATTTAATTACAGTTTAAACTTTCCAATCTGACACTGTCATAAATTAAAAGCAATGGGTTGGCGATGTAGCCAATGCATTTTAATGCTGGGAGTGGGATGCTGGCTGGATGTTAGTTTGCTCTGGGACTTTCCACAGATCACAAATAGTGAGTGTTGGGAGAGAAACACACACCCAAATCACTTTCTTTGTCTACTACACTGTGTTCTGGGGCATGATTCAGTGATTGTGTCACAGGCGTCATAATGAGTAGGCCAAGGTGCAGCGTGGAATATGTTCATCTTGTAGTTTTAATGAAAGAAGAATGAACACTTACAAATTAAACCAAAAAATGACAGCAGACAGTTCCGTCAGGTACATTACAACTAAACGGAAAATAACTACCCATAAAACACAAAGGAAAAACAGGCTGCCTAAGTATGGCTTCCAATCAGAGACAACGATAGACACCTGCCTCTGATTGGAAACCATACCAGGCTAAAACATAGAAAACAAAACAGAATGCCCACCCGTCTATCACACCCTGGCCTAGCTAAACAAAGAAAACACAGCTCTGCTAGGTCAGAGCGTGACAGTACCCCCCCAAAGGTGCGGACTCCCGGCCGCAAACCTGAATCTATTGGGGAGGGTCCGGGTGGGCATCTATACTTGGCGGCGGCTCAGGTTTGGGGCGTAGCCCCCACACCGCCCGCTGATCCCCACGCTTCTGTGTCGCCAGAGGAACCAGACCGCGGATCAGCGCCGGAGGCTCTGAACTGCCGACCACCGCTGAAGACTCCGGGCTGCAGGCCGCCGCTGAAGACTCCGGGCTGCAGGCCGTCGCTGAAGACTCCGGGCTGAGGAGCGTAGCTGGAGGCTCCGGACTGGAGAGCGTCTCTGTAGGTTCCGGACAGGGGACCTTCGCTGCAGGCTCCGTGCCGTGGATCATCGCTACTGGTTCCGCGCCATGGATTATCACTGGAGGCTTCGTGCCATGGATCATCCCTACAGGCTCCGGGCCATGGATCATCACTGGAGGCTTCGTGCCATGGATTATCACTGGAGGCTTCGGATCATTGATCATCACTGGAGGCTTCCTACGGGGAGCTGGAACCAGTCTCATCAGACTGGGGAGACGCACTGCGGACCGCGTTCTCAAAGCAGGCACCGGCCGTACTGGGCTATGGAGGCGTACTGGAGGAAGAGTGCGAGGAGCAGGCACAGGACGTACTGGGCTATGGTAGCGCACTGGAGGGAGAGTGTGCGGAGCAGGCACAGGATGTATTGGGCTATGGTGGCGCACTGGAGGGGGAGTTGGCTCAGGTCTTAAACCCGCCTTTGCTGAATCTACCCGTGTGCCTCTATCTCCCATTATGGACAGCGATACTCCCCCGGCCTTGTCCAGGGTCCTGCCCCATCTAGGATCTCCTCCCAGGTCCACTCTTCTGAGCCATACTGCTTGGTCCCGCTCCTCCTCCTGGAGAGTGCATGCTGCTTCGTCCGCTTGTGGTGGGTAGTTCTGTCACAGGCGTCATAATGAGTAGACCAATGTGCAGCGTGGAATATGTTCATCTTGTAGTTTTAATGAAAGAAGAATGAACACTTACAACTTAAACCAAAAAATGACAGCAGACAGTTCCGTCAGGTACTTTACAACTAAACGGAAAATAACTACCCACAAAACACAAAGGACAAACAGGCTGCCTAAGAATGGCTTCCAATCAGAGACAACGATAGACACCTGCCTCTGATTGGAAACCATACCCGGCCAAAACATAGAAAACAAAACATAGAATGCCCACCCACCTATCACACCCTGGCCTAGCTAAACAGAGAAAACACAGCTCTCCTAGGTCAGAGCGTGACAGATGGAGATGTTTTACGATCGTAAGTTAGTGATACACAAAAGTGCACAGTCAATGACACATAACATGCAGGGTCAGTAACACAGAGTCCCCCGTTCCTAGCGCACTTGAGTACATCCAGATGATATCACTCAAACAAAATGATGTACTCAACCCCATAGGTGTTTATCTGTTTTCAAAAAACAGTCCTCTTCAATGTCCATCCCTGCACTCAGAAAAGAAGGTGCTGTCTAGACACTAAAAGTGTTCTTCGGCTGTCCCAATAGGAGAACCCTTGACTAACCCTTTTTGGTTCCAAGTAGAACCATTTGGTTCCAGGTTCCTATGGGGACAGCCAAAGCATCCATTTGGAACTCTTTTATCTAAGATTGTATTAGGCTACCAATATAACAACCACATAGTACACAGTAAATCACTTCGCAAGCTGTCCCCTAAAATCCCCTCCGCATTATAAACTCAGTCCTCTCCCTGAGCACGGACCCATGGGCAGACCTGGGCAGACCCAGGCATTGATCCCCTGTGTGTCCCGGCCTCTGCGTCAGCTCAGCTCAGCACTACATGGGCACCCTGGTCTCTGGATTTACTACAGAGGGCACTGCTAGATTTATGAGGCTTGAGCCTGTGTTGAAAGATGAGACACAAATGCAAGCTTCTAACAACAGCATGCCACACTCACAGCAGATAGACTAAAACCAAAACAAAACCCTGGCTGACGGTCTTCAACAGAAGAGAGCAGCCAGTCAGCTTCTCCCCAGTCAGACAACAGTGCTGGTGTCTCTGTAGGAGGCACAGTGTATGTCTCTATAGCACAGTATTCTGAACTATGGAGGATGGAAGCAGGAGGAGACATTAGACAACCAAGGCCATAGTGTTTGACCTCTTTTTCACCCTTTACTCCCTAAGGCCTGATGGGCCTTCACCTTTTGCTTAGCTAAATGTCCTTTTATAAACAGGTTGTCGAGAACGTCATGAAAACGATGCCCATGAAACGCAGGGGTAAAAGGTTGATCATCTGGTCAAATTAGAATCTAACCATTTTACACGTCCGGCTTACCGTCCATATACTGGTCTGTAGACATTCCAACCATTTCAACATGTGGATGGTCCTCACGTTCTCTGGTCTAATGTAAATTCTTCAGCAAGTCCTTTTAAGCACTCGCCTTGGAGGGCAGTTCCATCACGTTGCCACAATGTCTGTGATCACATGGGCGTGGTTACTAACTTGGCAAAAGTCTTTTGATGTTACAGTAATTCTCTCATTTAGAGGCTAAAATCCCATTTCATCTTCTCACAAATAGTTTCATATTTAATCATATATGTTCCACAACATTGAGATGTAAATCTGATAACTGGGACATATACATTTGTAGAGTTACCATTATTTGGTTATACCATCCTTAATGAAATCCCAAAACAACAACTGATCTGACATAATCGTTCTTTAACCTCCCGCAATTACCACATTATTTGTGTTGGGAATACTGTTTCAATGTCCAACCTTTTAATGATAGAGTACTGCAAAGTCTCTCTCTGTGGGTTTTTTTATTTCCATTTCTGCAGAATGGGAGAGAGTACCTGCAAGGTGTTTACGACCTGGTTGTTAAGTAATAAAACTCTTTTGGGAGGGGTGGGGGGGCTGATCTGGCGCCTATGATCCTCAACCAAGAGGGAAAGTTATGACAAGGGCATGGGATGGGAGGTTGGGTGGAGTATTGAGAGACAGAAAGAAAGGAGGAACAGGGTATCGGGTGGGAGGTTGGGTGGAATATTGACAGGCAGGCAGGCAGGAGGAACAGGGCACGGGATGGGAGGTGGGTGGAGTATTGACAGAAGGCAGAAGGAACGGGGCATGGGATGGGAGGTTGGGTGGAGTATTGACAGACAGGCAGGCAGGAGGAACAGGGCATGGGATGGGAGGTTGGGTGGAATATTGACAGGCAGGCAGGAGGAACAGTGCATGGGATGGGAGGTTGGGTGGAGTATTGACAGACAGGCAGGCAGGAGGAACAGGGCATGGGATGGGAGGTTGGGTGGAATATTGACAGGCAGGCAGGCAGGAGGAACAGTGCATGGGATGGGAGGTTGGGTGGAGTATTGACAGACAGGCAGGCAGGAGGAACAGGGCATGGGATGGGAGGTGGGATGGAGTATTGACAGACAGAAAGGCAGGAGGAACAGGGCATCGGATGGGAGGTTGGGTGGAATATTGACAGACAGGCAGGAGGAACAGGGCATGGGATAGGAAGTTGGGTGGAGTATTGACAGGCAGGCAGGAGGAACAGGGCATTGGATGGGAGGTTGGGTGGAGTATTAACAGACAGGCAGGAGGAACAGGGCATGGGATAGGAGGTTGGGTGGAGTATTGACAGGCAGGCAGAGCAGCAGGCAGCCGGACAGACATAATGTACAGCCCTGCTTAACCAGCAACCAGGCCCATTAATCTAAGGCCACTCACTGCAACACTGACTGTGAACTGGTGTAAAGTTACTCTGCTCAAATGTCACCCTGAAGAAGAACACTCTCACTGTGTAACTGCGGAGGAGGACAGACCCATACAGATGACACCATACCAGCCACCAATACACTCAGAGGACACTTGAAGACCCTCCCACTCGACACAGCCACAATGATAATGAGCCAGCAGCACAGACAGACTACTCTACCCATTCAACAACCCCTATCTGCTGACCAGGATTCATTTGTCAAATCAGACATTTCCCTAAGGGTGGTCTGGTCTCTGTAGAGAAGACAAGGCACAGGGAGGAGTAACATTGTTTCTGACTGAGACAACGAAAGAGGCATCCATCACCCTCAGAGAAAAGAGAGAAGAGGAGAAAGAGGAGAGAGGGGAGGAATAGGAATAGGAAAGGAGAGAGAGCAGTCCTGCCTCTCTCTCAGGGGATGCCAGGGTAACACAGAGACGCACAATGCCGAGGTCAGAGGGCACGGTGGAGCTTTTCTTGTGTAAGTGTAACATTTCCCTCAGGGCAGGTCAAATCACAGCAACGTGTTCCATCATAGCTTGCTGTGTTTATTTTGAAGAGAGATACATGATCTTTCACAGCATTACATTCACCTGGGTTTTAGTGCTTGTTCAGGGAGAGTCCATGTTCTTAAGTAAAATAATGCAGATTGCGATTCAGAATGACGGATATACACTCAAGGCCGGCCCGCTCATTAGGCAAATTGACGAGGGATGGGTATTTTCTGAGCTAAAACTGACCAAGATGCACCTCTAACAACAACACATAAAACCTTGCTTAATTCTGCCCCAAACATTTGTTATCTCAACCAGTGGCATATGGGCTTTTAGGTGAGCGCTGATGACGCCCTGTTATAAGCAGTACCCATCAAAGGTCGGGGCACAAAATATTTTGCTTGTCCATTCCCAGCGTGCTTCTCCAGGGTGCTGCTGGAGAGACACATCTCTGCAGCGCTCCATCAAAAGAATGATCTGACATAAATCATGTAGCAGATAAAGGATATGGTAGAAAGAGTATGTGGCCTTTTCTGTAGCCTACAGGCTGGAGATACAATGTATGACAATGTAATGAGATGGACACTTTTTAATTCATACAGGTTTCTCCGATCAAATAGCCTAACCTAAATGGCGCTCAATCAAATAAAAACATTTGCTGTCATGTTAACAAACAACGTATCCTAAAAACAGGACAGGTCAAAGTAAAATGGACAATCACAACTGTTGTCCGGGAGTTTCACCCCATTTAACACATTGCAAATAGGCTCACAATATCTCCTGATAAAGTTGGGTAGCTGATATTCTGAGCTTAAATAGACTAATTGATTGGTCACAGGAATCAGGTCTAATAAAGCCAATGCAACGGCCTGTTTTCCGGTGGGCCTACCACATGGATGGGCCTACCACATGGATGGGCATTCAGAAATACCATTGCAGGCAGACATGTTAGGCTACACCCCAGTAAGCACGAGCCAATGTCTTTTTTTTTGGTCCTGTCCAGATGTCGTTTTTTGGTGTTTTACAAACAGGATTATTAGTCTCGCCTATGGCGGCAGAATGGCAAGGACGGGCCCTGTATACACTGAACAGAAATATAAACACAACATGCAAAAATGTCTACGATTTTACTGAGTTACAGTTCATATAAGGAAATCAGTCAATTGAAATAAATTCCTTAGGGGTGTGGATGAGAAAACCATTCAGTACCTGGTGTGACCACCATTTGCCTCATGCAGCGTGACACATTTCCTTTGTATAGAGTTGATCAGGCTGTTGATTGTGGTCTGTGGAATGTTGCCCTTCGTCTTCAATGGCCGTGCGAAGTTGCTAGATATTGGCGGGAACTGGAACACGCAGTCGTACATGTCGATCCAGAGCATCCCAAACATGCTCAATGAGTGACATGTCTGGTGAGTATGCAGGCCATGGAAGAACTGGGCCATTTTCAGTTTCCAGGAATTGTGTACAGATCCTTGAGGCCATGCATTATCATACTGAAACATGAGGTGATGGCGGTGGATGAATGGCACGACAATGGGCCTCAAGACATTTAACATTTTAACATAACATTTAAGTAATTTAGCAGACGCTCTTATCCAGAGCGACTTACAAATTGACCTCATCACCATATCTCTGTGCATTCAAATTGCCATCGAAAAAATTCAATTGTGTTCATTTTCCATAGCTTATGCGTGCCCATACCATAATCCCACCGCCACCATGGGGCACTCTGTTCACAATGTTGACATCAGCAAAACGCTCACCTATCTGCCCGGTACAGTTGAAACCGGGATTCATCAGTGAAGAGCACACTTCTTCAGCGTGCCAGTGTCCATTAAAGGTGAGCATTTGCCTACTGAAGTCGGTTGAGATGCCGAACTGCAGCCAGGTAAAGACCCTGGTGAGGACAACGAGCATGCAGATGAGCTACTCTGAGAGGGTTTCTGACAGTTTGTGCAGAAATTCTTTGGTTGTGCAAACCCACAGTTTTATCAGCTGTCCAGATGGCTGGTCTCAGACGATCCCGCAGGTGAAGAAGCCGGATGTGCAGGTCCTGGCTGGCGTGGTTACACGTGGTCTAAAGTGTTGTGAGGTCAGTTGGACGTACAGTCAAATTCTCTAAAATGGCATTGGAGGCAGCTACTGGTAGAGAAATTAAAATGTAATTATCTGGCAACAGCTCTGGTGGACATTCCTGCAGTCAGCATGCCAATTGCACACTCCCTCAAAACTTGAGACATCTGTGGCATTAAGTTGTGTAACAAAACTACACATTTTACAGTGGCCTTTTATTGTCCCCAGCACAAGGTGCACCTGTGTAATGAGCATGCTGTTTAATCAGCCTCTTGATATGCCACTCCTGTCAGGTGGATGGATTATTTTGACGAAGGATAAATTCTCACTAACAGGGATGCAAACAAATTTGTTCCAACATTTTGAGAGAAATAACCTCTTTGTGTGTATGGAACATTTCTGGGATCTTTTATTTCAGCTCATGAAACATCGGACCAACACTTTACATGTTACGTTTTGTGGCGGATGAATCAGAATTAGTTGTGTAACATAGATAATTAAGATGTCTTATCTGCATAATATGCTTATGTGATATACTTGTTATTGGAATATATCCCTTCAGACTCTGGTGTTGGCAGTTGCCCTTCTTCCCTCAGCTGTGGCTCAGTCACCTGGGGCCCAGAGAGGGGAGAGGTCAGGCTTGTATTTTACATGTCCCTGGTGCTATGCAGAATATCAGAAAGGGAAGAGGACAGGAGGGAACATTGTACTTTGGATTTATAACACCAAACACAGCCTTTAAAAAACGTGCCTTGAAAAAAATTTAACAATTTTTATTTTTTGTATTATTATTTTTCTGTTCTAAAATGTGCCTTGATATCAAGTCAGGTTGGTTTAGTGCACATGCAAAAATATCCAAGACCATCTGCTATTTCAACAATAAACAATGGACAATATAATATTGACAATGGTCCCATCTATAAAAACAGTGGAATCTAGATAATATTTCCCATTTATCAGGTCTCTCCAGTTCATCAGGAAAAACAGATTGCAGAGGACACAACCTCATAATGTTCACTTATGAGTCTCTCTATGCAGCTTCTCGGCCAGTTTCCTCATTTAAATAGAAATAAAGATCATCATCAATTCTATTCAAAAGAGGAGGTAGTAGAGCTGAGTGTGGAGTTAATGGGCCTCGCCTTGTGTTGGGAGTCAGTGCGGGGATATGAGGCTGTATGTGGTTGTGGTCCACCAGGGCATCTCTCCCCCTGCCTCGTCCGTGCTGGGCCATGTAAGAGCCACGCTGTTTATGGCCCTCTATAATGTTTCATGAGCCCATCTATGGCCAGACATCAGGGAGAGAAAGAGAGCTGAAGCTAGAGAAGCTATAGTGGAACAGCCCATAACACTACAACCACAAAAGTCTTACCAGAGAAGCATGCATTCACATGTCGTCTCCTGAATCGGTGACAACAAGTTAGTCTAAGTAAAACAACCAGGCAAACCAAATGAACTGTCTAAATAGTGGTTCTCATAAAATGCCTCTGAATGTATTAATGGCTGAGCGGCAATGCATCCTGCTGTGTTGTGCCCTTATTGCTTCTGACTACAACAGCCCAGCCATGCACGGCCTTGGTAAATCTTAGATGACTCTACTAGAACTTACACTGTGAGAGGAAGGAGAACACGGCCTCCTGCGGCCTCACAGGACTGACTGGAGTCGCACAAACAGTAGGAAAACAAGAGATAAACAAACAGACAGATTTTCATCACGATGTATACAGTCCATTTCACAGGAAGGTTGAACTGTTTGCAATCAGTAAGCTAAATGATGTGTCATACCGGTGGTGTTGTGCACAGGCATTGTGAATACAGCTACGTATTCAATAGCAACTTATCATAACAGGAAATCATGACCCTATTATTTAGTATCATACCAGTCATGTCCATAGGCTTCCACAACGATTTTAAAACAGGTCTTTGTTCCTACTCTTGGCAATATGAGACGACGTCCAACACAAAGCAATTGTGCCATCTAGTGCAGAGTTAGTGTCACTCCCACATGCGCATGTATTTCTGCTCTACCATTGGGTTTCATCACCCCCCATCCACAAAACAAAATGGAACCACGCAGTCATTCTGACCCCAGTCTGTGTCTTAACATGGATATCCTGGGGTGTAGAACAAAGATCTGTAGGAAGTCTCAATGAGTTTCACCCGGCAATAAAATCCATGAGATGTCTTAGTGACTAGTACATCTACTGGTCTGGTACATACAATAGGACAGATGTGATCTGTGGTCACACTCAGTTTAATCTCCTATGATGACTAGTTATGTATCCCATCACTATGTTGGGTTCCTAACACTGAGCACTCTAAACCTGTCACGTATACTAGTCAATAATCAGAGGACTGAGTTGTTTTCTCATCCTCATCCCACAAGGGGGCCTCAGTCACAAAGCATTTCTCTTGTCAAACTCACCTACCAGTAGGTACAGTAGGTAGGAAGTTTCAACCTGAATAGATCTCATTAAGGACTCATAATACATATTTCTATATTGCTTCAGTGTGTAAGATATATTTTTTCATGTTTCTAACTACATGAGTGAAACCTTTGAAATACATTTAGAAGCTCCAGGTGTTCACACTACATATATATGGTAAAGGAAAAGGAGATGCAATGTGATGTATTTAGTCCACTGCCAATAATAATGCTCTCCATTGAGTGAATGTAAAACACTGCCCCCAATAGAATCAGCTTGGCCGTCAAACAGCACTCTCTGACACTGGGCTTGGAAACACTAGAGTCTTCATCGAGAGGCCCCTCCATTACTCAGATTCAATATCCATTTATTCTTGGAAATAAAAAAATCTACCATGGTGTTTGGCAGGCATCCATGGAGTCTGATAAGGTGGATCTTGGATCTTGGCACATCCTGAAGGGCTGGACGTGCCCTCACGGTAGGTCCTGGGGCTGTTCTGTGTGTAAAAGTTGTATGTGACTTCAGGTTCAAGGGAACAAGAGATAAACAGTGTCCCTCTCACCTCTAATGGAGTACACCCAGCACCAGCCTGGGAAGTGGGGACTGTGATACTAAAGGCCTGAACCCAGTGGGGACTGTGATACTAAAGGCCTGAACCCAGTGGGGACTGTGATACTAAAGGCCTGAACCCAGTGGGGACTGTGATACTAAAGGCCTGAACCCAGTGGGGACTGTGATACTAAAGGCCTGAACCCAGTGGGGACTGTGATGCTAAAGGTCTGAACCCAGTGGGGACTGTGATACTAAAGGCCTGAACCCAGTGGGGACTGTGATGCTAAAGGCCTGAACCCAGTTGGGACTGTGATGCTAAAGGCCTGAACCCAGTGGGGACTGTGATACTAAAGGCCTGAACCCAGTGGGGACTGTGATGCTAAAGGCATGAACCCAGTGGGGACTGTGATACTAAAGGCCTGAACCCAGTGGGGACTGTGATACTAAAGGCCTGAACCCAGTGGGGACTGTGATGCTAAAGGTCTGAACCCAGTGGGGACTGTGATGCTAAAGGTCTGAACCCAGTGGGGACTGTGATGCTAAAGGCCTGAACCCAGTTGGGACTGTGATGCTAAAGGCATGAACCCAGTGGGGACTGTGATGCTAAAGGCCTGAACCCAGTTGGGACTGTGATGCTAAAGGCCTGAACCCAGTGGGGACTGTGATGCTAAAGGCCTGAACCCAGTGGGGACTGTGATGCTAAAGGTCTGAACCCAGTGGGGACTGTGATACTAAAGGCCTGAACCCAGTGGGGACTGTGATACTAAAGGCCTGAACCCAGTGGGGACTGTGATGCTAAAGGCCTGAACCCAGTGGGGACTGTGATACTAAAGGCCTGAACCCAGTGGGGACTGTGATGCTAAAGGCCTGAACCCAGTGGGGACTGTGATACTAAAGGCCTGAACCCAGTGGGGACTGTGATACTAAAGGCCTGAACCCAGTGGGGACTGTGATGCTAAAGGCCTGAACCCAGTGGGGACTGTGATGCTAAAGGTCTGAACCCAGTTGGGACTGTGATACTAAAGGCCTGAACCCAGTGGGGACTGTGATGCTAAAGGCCTGAACCCAGTGGGGACTGTGATGCTAAAGGTCTGAACCCAGTTGGGACTGTGATGCTAAAGGTCTGAACCCAGTGGGGACTGTGATGCTAAAGGTCTGAACCCAGTGGGGACTGTGATGCTAAAGGCCTGAACCCAGTGGGGACTGTGATGCTAAAGGCCTGAACCCAGTGGGGACTGTGATGCTAAAGGTCTGAACCCAGTTGGGACTGTGATGCTAAAGGCTCAATAATGTTTGGATGTTTCCAGAGAATTCATCACATTCTATTTAAGTTAAAATGACTCTTGGCTCAAACAGAATTCTGGGAGAAGGGTGCGTGTAATTTCGCCATTTGTCATGATAACTAGTCCTGACCTCTACCCCTTCTAATGAGGAAAAATGTATTTATGGTTAGCTGAATGAGTCTATGAAGCCACCTGGGACACAAACACTTTGAAGAACGTCTCTGTGACATGCATTTGTCAAAAGCACTACTCATTACAAATTCACTCGTGCCATCTATTAGATGTTGGTTCTGGTAATTTCACTCGTTTTTGATCTGAAATGTCTCTCTGTAATATCAAGCAGTCGTCCAGTTTCACAGGGAGGAAAAATACAAAACACCTAATGGCCAATCCTGAGTAATTTCCATGATGCATTCTGGGAATTAGCTGGAGATGAGTTAGAGCAGGGAATGACAGACCGAGGCTCAGTCTAACAGTCAACAATAGCTGAACATTGAGCAGGGGAATAAAACACATCCACTCTCCTTTAGAGACTCTCAGAGCCATTACGGAATCACAATCTCAATCGTTTTCAGGTAGGAAATAACTGTTGCAAAAGCCTGCAATTCTTATTCTTGCTGTCAAAGATTAAAGTCATGTCTAAGAAAACATCCACAATAAATATCAGAAGCAGCGCAATGCCTATCATTCACTGAGTGGACAAATCATTAGGACCACCTTCCTACTATAGAGTTGCACCACCTTTTGCCATCAGAACAGCCTCAATTCATTGGGGCATGGACTTTACAAGGTGTCGAAAGCGTTCCACAGAGATACTGGCCCATGTTGGCACCAATGCTTCCCACAGTTGTGTCAAGTTGGATGGATGTCCTTTGGGTGGTGGACCATTCTTGATAAACAACAAATTTCTGTGTGAAAGAACCAGCAGCATTGCAGATCTTGACACACTCAAATCGGTGCGCCTGGCAGCTACTACCATACCCTGTTCAAAGGCACTTAAATCTTTTGTCTTGCCCATTCACCCTTTGAATTGTCTCATGGCTTAAAACTCCTTCTTTAACCTGTCTCCTCCCCTTTAGGTAACTGATACAAGCAGTAGAATCCGATTTTTAAAAAACTGGTAAAAAATACACCTTATGGAACAACGGGGAATGTGAAGAGACACTGACAAAGGTACAGACACACACATATGCATACATTGTGATATTGTTGTATGGTGGTATTATACATTTTGTATTGTAGATATGTAGTGGTGTAATATTGTTATATGGTGGTATTATACATTGTGTATTGTAGATATGTAGTGGTTTAATAATGTTATATGGTGGTATTATACATTGTGTATTGTAGATATGTAGTGGTTTAATAATGTTATATGGTGGTATTAAACATTTTGTATTGTAGATATGTAGTGGTTTAATAATGTTATATGATGTACTGTTTTATCTTTTGTTTTAAATGTAACACAATTGATTTAATATGTGGCGATCTCTAATAAATTCAAATACAAAATCTACACTGACTGAAGGGGATTTAATAAGTGACATCAAGAAGGGATCATAGCTTTCAGCTGGCTTCACCTGGTCAGTCTATGTCATGGAAAGAGTTTTGTACACTCAGTGTATGTGATGCTATTTACCTGTTAACTTCCACTGTTAGTGTAATAATAACTCATGACCTATTACATGGCTGATAGAAGGGCATAACGCTAGAGCTCCTCTGGCCTGGCATCACGTCAGTCTCTGTCTCCCTGCCCAGCAGCAGCCAGTTCACCTTGACAGTGTGCCATACCCCAGGTGGACGGCTGGGTGGAAGGAAGGAAGGAAGGAAGATGGAAACAGTTGCTTAAGGGAAGCAGAGGCGCTAATAACCAGACAGAACTGCAGCCAGGAGTCACAAAGAAACGCCCCAGCAACCGTCTGTCTGCACAGGAATAACACCACTACATAGAACAGGAATAACACCACACCACAGTTCAGGAATAACACCACAACACAGTATAGGAATAACACTACAACACAGAAAAGGAATAACACTACAACACAGAAAAGGAATAACACCACACCACAGTACAGGAATAACACCACCACACAGTACAGGACTAATACCACCACATAGTACAGGACTAACACCACTACACATTATAGGAATAACACCACAACACAGTACAGGAATAACACCACTACATAGTACAAGAATAACACCACAACACATTATAGGAATAACACCACACCACAGTACGGGAATAACACCACATCACAGTATGGGAATAACACCACAACATAGACCAGGAATAACACCACACCACAGTATGGGAATAACACCACTACACAGTACAGGAATAACACCACAACACAGTATAGGAATAACACCACAACACAGTACAAGAATAACACCACTACATAGTACAGGAATAACACCACAACACAGTATAGGAATAACACCACTACATAGTACAGGAATAACACCACAACACAGTATAGGAATAACACCACTACAAAGTACGGGAATAACACCACAACACAGTATAGGAATAACACCACAACATAGACCAGGAATAACACCACACCACAGTATGGGAATAACACCACTACACAGTACAGGAATAACACCACAACACAGTATAGGAATAACACCACAACACAGTACAAGAATAACACCACTACATAGTACAGGAATAACACCACAACACAGTATAGGAATAACACCACTACATAGTACAGGAATAACACCACAACACAGTACAAGAATAACACCACTACATAGTACAGGAATAACACCACTACATAGTACAGGAATAACACCACAACACAGTATAGGAATAACACCACTACATAGTACAGGAATAACACCACAACACAGTACAAGAATAACACCACTACATAGTACAGGAATAACACCACAACACAGTACAGGAATAACACCACTACATAGTACAGGAATAACACCACAACACAGTATAGGAATGTGGTGTTTTTTGGGGGGACTATCTGTTGTTCCATGTAGTGAATCTGTTATTCAATGTGTTTCTATGGGCTAATAGCAGTAATGCCAAATTCAACGTTTAATTATAAAGAAGATCTGCTTAGACAGGGTTTAGACTCTAGAGGGTTTTAAGGGCCACATTTTTCCGATCGTGTTTTAAAGACAACCTCCATTTGCGGAGACCATATTAAGACATTATTTTGCATATGTCGGCTCAATGGGAAATTACCATTTACATTTCAATGGTGCTATAATGCGGATATTCCGCAGTCTGGATTTAATCTAGGCCTAAGAAATCTTACAGGATGCAGAGAAGTAATGATCTAATCTTTTTCAACTGAGACCTTTGCAAACAGGGCGCTCTGAAACAGGAACAAAGATTCTGGGCAAGTACTGCTGCTGACATGGACCTTCCGACCTGTTTCCTGAATTTGATGAGTTCTGACTTACTCATCAGCAGCCCCCTGTCTAGGGACCACCAGCTCACCCAGGCAGTAAAACCAGCCTGACAGCAGATGTAGATGTCATGATGAAATACAGAAGGAAGTCCTGCCTTGAAAGGGGTCGTAAATAAGATGCAGCTGTTGCCTGCTGCACACCTGAGATGTGTGTGTGTGTGTGTCAGCGTGTCAGCATGGCACAGGGGGAGACAGCACATCTGCCAGGGCAGCTGTCTGCAGGGCAGTGAGTTGCCTGATAGTGTGACAGATCGATACATAACAGGACATAGAGAGCAAGGAGACCCACGATTAAGACACTTACACACTGTTTAACATCCTTATAATGAACACAACATCCTTATAATGAACACAACATCCTTATGAAGAACACAACATCCTTATAATGAACACAACATCCTTATGAAGAACACAACATCCTTATAATGAACACAACATCCTTATGAAGAACACAATATCCTTATAATGAACACAACATCCTTATAATGAACACAACATCCTTATAATGAACACAACATCCTTATGATGAACACAACATCCTTATAATGAACACAACATCCTTATAATGAACACAACATCCTTATAATGAACACAACATCCTTATGATGAACACAACATCCTTATAATGAACACAACATCCTTATAATGAACACAACATCCTTATAATGAACACAACATCCTTATGAAGAACACAACATCCTTATAACGAACACAGCATCCTTATAATGAACACAACATCCTTATAATGAACACAACATCCTTATAATGAACACAACATCCTTTGACGAACATAACATCCTTTGATGAACAGAACATCCTTAAAATGAACACAACATCCTAATGATGAACACAACATCCTTATGATGAACACAACATCCTTATGATGAACACAACATCCGTATGATGAACAGAATATCCTTATAATGAACACAACATCTGTATGATGAACACAACATCCTTATGATGAACAGAACATCCTTATGATGAACACAACATCCTTATAATGAACACAACATCCGTATGATGAACAGAACATCCTTATGATGAACACAACATCCTTATAATGAACACAACATTCGTATGATGAACAGAACATCCTTATAATGAACACAACATCCTTATGAAGAACAGAACATCATTTGACGAACAGAACATCCTTATGATGAACACAACATCCTTATGAAGAACAGAACATCATTTGACGAACAGAACATCCTTATGATGAACACAACATCCTTATGAAGAACAGAACATCCTTATGATGAACACAACATCCTTATGATGAACACAACATCCTTATGATGAACACAACATCCTTATAATGAACACAACATCCATATGATGAACAGAACATCCTTATAATGAACACAACATCCTTATGAAGAACAGAACAGCATTTGACGAACAGAACATCCTTATGATGAACACAACATCCTTATGAAGAACAGAACATCATTTGACGAACAGAACGTCCTTATGATGAACACAACATCCTTATGAAGAACAGAACATCCTTATGATGAACACAACATCCATATGATGAACACAACATCCTTATAATGAACACAACATCCTTATAATGAACACAACATCCGTATGATGAACACAACATCCTTATAATGAACACAACATCCTTATGATGAACACAACATCCGTATGATGAACAGAACATCCTTATAATGAACACAATATCCTTATAATGAACACAACATCCTTATAATGAACACAACATACTTATAATGAACACAACATCCTTATAATGAACACAACAACACAACATCCTTATAATGAACACAACATCTGTATGATGAACACAACATCCTTATGATGAACACAACATCCTTATAATGAACACAGCATCCTTATAATGAACACAACATCCTTATAATGAACACAACATCCTTATGAAGAACACAACATCCTTATAATGAACAGAACATCCTTATAATGAACACAACATCCTTATAATGAACACAACATCCTTTGACGAACAGAACATCCTTATAATGAACACAACATCCTTATGATGAACACAACATCCTTATGATGAACACAACATCCTTATGAAGAACAGAACATCATTTGACGAACAGAACATCCTTATGATGAACACAACATCCCTATGATGAACACAACATCCTTATAGTGAACACAACATCTGTATGATGAACACAACATCCTTATGATGAACAGAACATCCTTATAATGAACACAGCATCCTTATGATGAACACAACATCCTTATGAAGAACAGAACATCATTTGACGAACAGAACATCCTTATAATGAACACAACATCCTTATGATGAACACAACATCCTTATAATGAACACAACATCCTTATGATGAACACAACATCCTTATGATGAACACAACATCCTTATGATGAACACAACATCCTTATGATGAACACAACATCATTATAATGAACACAACATCCTTATGATGAACACAACATCCTTATGATGAACACAACATCCTTTGATGAACAGAACATCCTTATAATGAACACAACATCCTTATAATGAACACAACATCCGTATGATGAACAGAACATCCTTATGATGAACACAACATCCTTATGATGAACACAACATCCTTATGAAGAACAGAACATCCTTATAATGAACACAACATCCTTATGATGAACACAACATCCTTATTATGAACACAACATCCTTATAATGAACACAACATCCTTATAATGAACACAACATCCTTATAATGAACACAACATCCTTATAATGAACACAACATCCTTATGAAGAACAGAACATCCTTATAATGAACAGAACATTCTTATAATGAACAGAACATCCTTATGAAGAACAGAACATCCTTATAATGAACACAACATCCTTATAATGAACACAACATCCTTTGACGAACAGAACATCCTTTGACGAACAGAACATCCTTATAATGAACACAACATCCTTATGAAGAACACAACATCCTTATGATGAACAGAACATCCTTTGACGAACACAACATCCTTATGACAAACACATAGGACGGGTGCTGTAGGCTGTAAACCACAGTTCCTATACTATCTGTACAATGCCCATTCTACATGTTTATACCGTACATCATAGCTGGATCTTATTGGTTTATGTAAAGGATATGATTAAATGTATCCAACGCAGAGGGACGTGAAGTTGTCTCTGTCATTCTTAAAAGGCACGGCTTCAATTTCTACTTCAAAGGCTGCTTGATTGGTTGCCCAAATTAGTTTATAATACTCTAGCAAATTAATCCCACCCCTGCAACTAAAACTTAGTCCATAGAGGTTGATCCTCAGTCATGTGTTCCCTGTACTGTGCTCCCAGCGTGGTAGGGCAGAAACAGACACTATGGCTTTGACTAGGCTGAACAAATAAGTTAAATGTACCTATAACACATCTGTACATTTCTAGCAGTTGCTGGGAAAAATGCACAATTTGAGTGCATGGATAAGTAGTCAGACTGGCCACCATGTCCTGATGGTCCCACTAGGAACAATGTGATGAAATGAAGCGAGTGAGAAAGCAGCGTTATTTTGTGCAAGTGGAACTGTAGTGTCATTCCTAATGCAAGAGGAAGAGCCTTTATCGCTGATCAGATTAATGAACGTTTGAGGGATTTGAATCCCTAAAAGCTTTGGATTCAACCACAGACTGAGAGGGAGGAATATAGTTACCAACCACAGACTGAGAGGGAGGAATATAGTTACCAACCACAGACAGTGTGAGGAAGATAGTTACCAACCACAGACTGAGAGGGAGGAATATAGTTACCAACCACAGACTGAGAGGGAGGAAGATAGTTACCAACCACAGACTGAGAGGGAGGAAGATAGTTACCAACCACAGACAGTGTGAGGAAGATCGTTACCAACCACAGACAGTGTGAGGAGGATAGTTACCAACCACAGACTGAGAGGGAGGAATATAGTTACCAACCACAGACTGAGAGGGAGGAAGATAGTTACCAACCACAGACAGTGTGAGGAAGATAGTTACCAACCACAGACTGAGAGGGAGGAGAATAGTTACCAACCACAGACAGTGTGAGGAAGATAGTTACCAACCACAGACTGAGAGGGAGGAGAATAGTTACCAACCACAGACTGAGAGGGAGGAATATAGTTACCAACCACAGACTGAGAGGGAGGAAGATAGTTACCAACCACAGACTGAGAGGGAGGAAGATAGTTACCAACCACAGACAGTGTGAGGAGGAATATAGTTACCAACCACAGACTGAGAGGGAGGAATATAGTTACCACTATGAAGGTTACAACTCATCTTCTGAAGGGCTTTCTCTCCAAGAGGACTATACATCAGTAATGGCATACAATACCAGTCAAAAGTTTGGACACACCTACTCATTCAAGTGTCTTTCTTTATTTGTACTATTTTCTACATTGTAGAAGAATAGTGAAGACATCAAAACTATGACATAACACATATGGAATCATGTAGTAACCATTTTTTTAACAAATCAACATACAGTATATTTTATATTTGAGATTCTTGAAAGTAGCCACTCTTTGCCTTGATGACAGCTTTGCACACTCTTGGCATTCTCTCAACCAGCTTCACTTGGAATGCTTTTCAAACAGTATTGAAGGAGTTCTCACATATGCTGAGCATTTGTTGGCTGCTTTTCCTTCATTCTGCGGTCCAACTCATGCGAAACCATCTCAATTGGGTTGAGGTCTGGTTATTGTGGAAGCTAGGTCATCTGATGCAGCACTCCATCACTCTCCTTAGTCAAATATCCCTTACACATCCTGGAGGTGTGTTTTGGGTTATTGTCCTGTTGAAAATGTAATGATAGTCCCACTAAGCACAAACCAGATGGGATGGCATATTGTTGCAGAATGCTGTGGTAGTCATGCTGTGCCTTGAATTCTAAATAAATCACTGACAGTGTCACCAGCAAAACACCCACACACCATCACTCCTCCTCCTCCATGCTTCACGGTAGGAACCACACATGCGCAGATTATCCGTTCACCTACTGTGCGTCTCACAAAGATACGGAGGTTGGAAGCAAAAATCTCAAATTCGGACTCATCAGACCAAAGGACAGATTTCCACCGGTCTGATGCCCATTGCTTGTGTTTCTTGGCTCAAGCAAGTCTCTTCTTGTTATTGTTGTCCTTAAGTCGTTTTTTCTTTGCAGCAATTTGACCATGAAGGCCTGATTCACACAGTCCCCTCTGAACAGTTGATGTTGAGATGTGTCTGTTACTTGAACTCTGTGAAGCATTTATTTGGGCTGCAATTTCTGAGGTTGGTAACTCTAATGAATGTATCTTCTGCAGCAGAGGTAACTCTGGGTCTTCATATCCTGTGGCGGTCCTCATGAGAGCCAGTTTCATAATAGCGCCTGATGGTTTTTGCGACTGCACTTGAAGAAACTTTCAAAGTTCATGACATTTTCCGGATTGACTGATTTTCATGTCTTAAAGTAATGATTGACTGTCATTTCTCTTTGCTTATTTGAGCTGTTCTTGCCATAATATGGACTTGGTATTTTACCAAATATGGCTATCTTCTGTATACCACCCCTACCTTGTCACAACACAACTGATTGGCTCAAACACATTAAGAAGGAAGGAAATTCCACAAATTAACTTTTAACAAGGCACACCTGTTAATTTACATGCAGGTGACTACCTTATGAAGCTGGTTGAGAGAATTCCAAGCGTGTGCAAAGCTGTCATCAAGGCTTTGAAGAATCTCAAATATAAAATGTGTTTTGATTTGTTTAACACTTTTTTGGTTACTATATGATTCCATGTGTTATTTCAAAGCTTTGATAGTTATTTCATAATAATAGTTTCACTATTATTCTACAATGTGGAAATAGTAAAAATTAAGTAAAACCCTTGAATGAGTTGGTGTGTCCAAACTTTTGACTGGTACTATAAGTTGATGTCCAATATGGCCATTGAAGGTATGGTAGTCCTAAACCCATTGCCAAGAAGCAGGGGGTTGAACAGAGCCACAGGAACCAAACCAGATGAGGTAAGGAAGACAGATCTTCAGTAATATGGTTAGTCCACAAGGCAGCTGCTCCAGCCACTGCAGATGGTGGTATCCATGACACAATGGTCTCATGGGCACACCCAGACTTCCTCAAACATTTAAAGTGGGATAGATCCTCAGGTTTATGCCCTACTGTGTCTACAGATATGACAAACCATACTATTTCTGATTATTCATATACGTCATCCACAAAGGTCAGAGGTTGAAAGAGGACATTTTGGCTCATGGAGCATCATATAATACAGGTCAGGATAATAAAGGCCTTTCATCTTCTGTGTCTTTTTCCCTCCGTCCTGCTGCCTTTTTCAATACAATTTACTGCTCTTGTAGAAGACAAACTACATAGGCACTTGTCTAAAATTTTATGGTCTCTGCCGCCCAGACTCGAGCCTTCACAGCAATCAATCATAGCCTTTTGAAGCAACAAGAGCCAAAAGAAAGACAGCATTCACCGCTCCGACAAAGTTTCATGTTTGAAGGTTATTGTGGGATCTTAATCTCATCCAGTAGGGGAGAGTGGGGTAAGTTGAGTCAAAGAGTTAGTTGGGCCTTCCCTTGTTTCTAGGTAGCCATACACAAAATGAATCATGTGACCAAAGATTTAGGAAGAGGTCATCATTTAGTGGAGTCTGTGAAGGAAGAAACCACACGGAAGAAGTGGTAAGTTGGGTCCAAAAACAGATTTTCACAAAGTCAAATGAATGCATGGTATTATACGGTTCTTGATGCATGTATAGAAACCAAAGTAGATTGTTTTCTGATTGTTCTATACATCAGTTGGGGTCTCTATAAGCTACAATATGAGGTCCTAGCATGAATGTGCATCCTTGTAGCCGTGTGGGCTAATAGACAAAATCTTTGCCTTGGGGTAAGTTGAGCCAATGGCCATGGGGTAAGTTTAGCCAATGGCCACTATTCTTCATAGAAATTATTGTTACATTTAGTTAGTTTTATGTATATTATGCATAGTATTGTTGCAATGTGTGATACATATGAACTCCAGATTGTGCATTTTTATTGTTACAGAGCAGACATCATCATTCCCCGTTTATACAAATATAAAACAAGCAGGTGTCTAGCCAATGAACATGAGCCTGTGCTAAAGAGAGGCTGTGACAGAGTAGCAGAGGCACACAAGGTCTTATCTGATGACATGGAGTCTGAGTTTGCTAAACATATCAAGAATCTCACAGACCAGTTTCGTGGGCTTAGTAGCCTCAAATGCAGAGAACTTGCCTACAAATTGACACATTGAAACAACATCTCTGTCCCAGGCAACTAGGTAAGTGATACTGAACAGAGAGATCTACAGTATATCTGAATGTAGGCATACATTTAATATATACAATATACCACACCCTCATTCCATGAATTCAACTTTGAGCTACCAGCACCATCACCCATTGTCACAGGACACCATCACCCACTTATCTCAAGGCAGCTCAACTTACCCTGTCCCTTTGCTCAATTTACTGCATACCTGGGGTAAGTTGTGCCAATAGACCACGTTTTTGAACAAGCTGTTTTCAAAACTGTTATGTTTACGTAAGTTCTGATTATTTCTAGTCATACACAACTTCCTGAAATATATGTATATAAATACTATATTTCCCTTGATGTAGTGATGCTGAATGTAAAAAATGGCTCAACTTACCCCACTCTCCCTTAAAACTAGCCCTATACTGAAATGTTCCTTCAATGTACATAAGCTTTCTACATCAGAAATGACTCAACAGAAATAAGATTAGACTGCATTAGGCTTTTTGACATAATACCTGTGTTTCCTTTTAATATCCATTTCAATGCGACTTAGGTGTGAATTAATGTGAAGGTCTGTGTTTCTCACCCTAGTTCCTCCCTGGTTTTTGCCCATCCTCCTCTATGGCTGGTATATTTTACCCTGACATGTGCCACAGTTGAGTCCCATTAATCAGTTCTCATTGTATGAGGGCTGAATGTTAAAATTCTCACTCCTCTCCACTCCTACACATTAACCTTGTAGCTGCTTCCATCTGCACACCCCCACCCCAAAACTTGGCAATTGTTTGGAGTGAGAGAGAGCATGGTGTGTGTGTGTGTGTGTGTGTTGTGCCCTCACCAGTTAGTGTGGCAGTTCCCACCATGCTATATATAAGATTCCCACCTCTCCCTGTGGCCAGCCAGTGGAGGGTTTTGACAGCAGAGGGCACAGTGACCTTGTCTCCCTGGGAGATGCACATTCAATCTGGACCCAAAACCAGCCCAGCCCACATGGCACCCAGGTAATAAGCCAAGTACCCAATTACTGTATGCAAAATGTCAGTATTACCCCTGGAAGAGGTCTATGTGATGAATGAACAACGGTTCAAGACTGAAAAGCACAAACTGGTTTCCCAGATTAAACAAGATGTGCATAGGAAAGCAATACCACTGAAATTGGCTGCACAGTCCCCTGGGAATACAAACTGTCCAACTGGATGGAACAAAATGCACATTGGATACATGGCTGGAAATTACCCTAGTCAAGCAATGTTGCTCCCAAAGGTGTTATCCTATTGAACATCCAAACCCCACAGAGGCATGTGGAAGTAACACTGACAGTAATCAAAGTCTTACCTTGACCCTGGGCATGTAGTGTCTGGCCACAGAGGAGGAGGAGTAGGAGGAAAGGGAGCGGCACGCCTGCTGGAGGACCTACAAGTCCCCCACTGCCCTGTCTTGGGGCCATCAAACCATTGGATTCTGGGAACACAAAGGACCAACTGAATTAAACCATAGAAGAACACATCATAACATCAAATTACATCATCAGAACATAATAGTTGATGTCTTGCACTTTTTTTAGCTGTTTAAAATAAATATCATCCTTTTTGTGGGAGGGGCATGCAGAACTAAGACAAACCATAAGGTCACTTGGCTACAAGAAGCAATAAATCCCTCAATACACGTTATGATGACTGAAGAGGTGACATAGCCAGTTGGTC
Organism: Salmo trutta; assembly: GCF_901001165.1. NCBI lineage: Eukaryota > Metazoa > Chordata > Actinopteri > Salmoniformes > Salmonidae > Salmo > Salmo trutta. The sequence goes on from NC_042982.1 coordinate 34,684,369, forward strand.
CTGAACTATGACAACATAACAATGTAATACAGTGGCTTGCGAAAGTATTCAGCCCCCTTGGCATTTTTCCTATTTTGTTGCCTTACAACCTGGAATTCAAATTTATTTTGGGGGAGTTTGTATCATTTGATTTACACAACATGACTACCACTTTGAAGATGCTAAATATTTTTTTATTGTGAAACAAACAAGAAATAACACAAAAAAACTGAAAACCTGAGCATGCATAACTATTCACCCTCCCAAAGTCAATACTTTGTAGAGACACCTTTTGCAGCAATTACAGCTGCAAGTCTCTTGGGGTATGTCTCTATAAGCTTGGAACATCTAGCCACTGGGATTTTTGCCCATTCTTTAAGGCAAAACTGCTCCAGCTACTTCAAGTTGGATGGGTTCCGCTGGTGAACAGCAATCTTTAAGTCATACCACAGATTCTCATTTGGATTGAGGTATGGGCTTTGACTAGGCCATACCAAGACATTTAAATGTTTCCCCTTAAACAAGTCCAGTTTTGCTTTAGCAGTATGCTTAGGGTCATTTTCTGGTCACTCTTCCGTAAAGCCCAGCTCTGTGGAGTGTATGGCTTAAAGTGGTCCTATGGACAGATACTCCAATCTCCGCTGTGGAGCTTTGCAGCTCCTTCAGGGTTCTCTTTGTTCTCTTTGTTCTCTTTGTTGCCTCTCTGATTAATGCCCTCCCTGCCTGGTCTGTGAGTTTTGGTGGGCGGCCCTCTCTTGGCAGGTTTGTTGTGGTGACATATTCTTTCCATTTTTTTATAACGATTTAATGCTGCTCCGTGGAATGTTCAAAGTTTCGGATATGTTTTTATAACCCAACCCTGATCTCTACTTCTCCACAACTTTGTCCCTGACCTGTTTGGAGAGCTCCTTGGTCTTCATAGTGTCGCTTGCTTGGTGGTGCCCCTTGCTTAGTGGTGTTGCAGTCTCTGGGGCCTTTCAGAACAGGTGTATACATACTGAGATCATGTGACAGATCATGTGACACTTAGATTGCACACAGGTGAACTTTAAGTAATTCTGTGAGTTCTGAAGGTAATTGGTCGGACCAGATCTTATTTAGGGGCTTCATAGCAAAGGGGGTAAATACATATGCACACACCACTTTTCCGTTTTTAAAATGTTTTATTATTTTTTTAAACAAGTTATTTTTTTAATTTCACTTCACCAATTTTGACTATTTTGTGTATGTCCATTACATGAAATAAAAATAAAAATCCATTTAAATTACAGGTTGTAATGCAACAAAATAGGAAAAACGCCAAAGGGGTGAACACTTTCACAAGGCACTGTATAGAATATATATTACAGATTTGAGTAACATACTGCTAGTGGTCTGTTAATACTGCTAAGTAGTTCCTGAGCAGACACTCTGTCATGTGAGATGATACATTATAAGAAACATTAACTTCTTATGGATGGTGGCAGTATTGAGTAGCTTGGATGACTGACATGCCCAGAGTAAACTGCCTGCTACTCACGCCCAGAAACTAAGATATGCATATTATTAGTAGATTTGGATGGAACACTCTGAAATTTCTAAAACAGTTTGAATGACGTCTGTGAGTATAACAGAACTCATATGGCAGGCAAAAACCTGAGAAAAAATACAAACAGGAAGTGGTTTGTAGTTTTTCAAGTGATTGCCTATCCAAACTACATTTTTACATTTTAGTCATTTAGCAGACACTCTTATCCAGAGGAACTTACAGTAGTGAATGCATACATTTCATACATTTTTTTCCCCATACTGGTCCCCCGTGGGAATCAAACCCACAACCCTGGCGTTGCAAACACCATGCTCTACCAACTGAGCCACACAACTGAGCCACACAGGACCAGTAGTGTCTGTGGGGTCATTTTGCACTTCCTACGGCTTCCACTAGGTGTCAACAGTCTTTAGAACCTTGTTTGAGGTTTCTACTGTGAAGTGGGGATGAATAAGAGCTCCTGGAGACAGATGACTGCCAGCAGGGCATGAGGCTCAGCCATGCACATTCACGTGAAAGGTAGCTCAGTTTCATTGCATTTCTGAAGACAAAGGATTTCTACGGTTGAAACGTTATTGCAGATTTACGATAAAAACATCCTAAAGATTGATTCTATACATTGTTTGACATGTTTCTATGAACTGTAATGGGATTTTTTCGTTTGACCTGTGCGTCATGAATTTGGATTTGTGAACTGAAGGCGCGAACAAAAAGGAGGTATTTGGATACAAAGGATGGACTTTATCGAACAAAACAAACATTTATTGTTGAACTGGGATTCCTGGGAGTGCATTCTGATGAAGATCATCAAAGGTAAGTGAATATTTATAATGCTATTTCTGCCTATTGTTGACTCCAACATGGCGGATATATTGTATGGCATGTTTTTGTGTCTGAGCGCCGTACTCAGATTACTGCATGGTGTGCTTTTTCGGTAGAACTTTTTTGAAATCTGACAGCGGTTGCATTAAGGAGAAGTGTATCTATAATCCTATGCATAACACTTGTATTTTCATCAACATTTATGATGAGTATTTATGTAAATTGATGTGGCTCTCTGCAAAATCACCGGCTGTTTTGGAAGCAAAACATTACTGAACGTAACGCGCCAATGTAAACTGAGACTTTTGTATATAAATATGAACTTTATCGAACAAAACATACATGTATTGTGTAACATGAAGTCATATGAGTGTCATCTGTGTGTCATCTGATGAAGATCATTCTGCTTTTTGTGACTCCTCTCTTTGGCTGGAAAATGGCTGTGTTTTTTTGTGTATTGGCGCTGACCTAACATAATCATATGGTTTGCTTTTGCCGTAAAGCCTTTTTAAAATCAGACACTGTGGCTGGATTAACAAGAAGTAAAGCTTTAAAATGGTGTATAATACTTGTATGTTTGAGGAATTTTAATTATGAGATTTTTTTTGTTTTGAATTTGGCACCCTGCACTTTCACTGGCTGTTGTCATATCGCATAACGGGATTCAAGCCATAAGAAGTTTTAATGTGTTGAATATTCCAAATTATTTGCATAGTTAACTTATACACAGCTCTGACACACACTTACCCCACCAGACATGCCACCATGGGTCTTTTCACAGTCCTCAAATCCACAACAAATTCAAGAAAGTGTACAGTATTATACACATCTCATATTGCTCAAATGAACATCAAACCTGGTTTAAAAAAACAGATAAAGCAACACCTCACGGCACAACGCCTCTTCCCTATTTGCCCTAGATAATTTGTGTGTGTGCATTGATATGTAGGCTACGTGTGCCATTTTAAATTGATGTAGTTCTGTCCTTGAGCTGTTCTTGTATATAAATGTTCTGTATTATGTCATGTTTCATGTTTTGTGTGAACCCCAGGAAGAGTAGCTGCTGCTTTCGCAACAGCTAATGAGGATCTTAATAACATAACAAAAAAAAGATACCCAGCCAAGCCTGTTTTAATTCACTGAGTGTAATACTGCTAAATATAGGTCTTGGCCTGAATGAACCACTCATTAAACACAAAGCTTTTATGAACCAACAATTCATCAAATCTTAAGGATACATTTGTAGCCATGCATTTCTGGGGCAAGATTTATGGTGTTACCATTATACTTAATTAAGTATTATTTCTTCATGATCTGAGTGAATAAAATATGCCAGCAGATAGATGGTGGAACAAGTAGTAAGCTTGGCAGAATGGTCTGGCCAGAATAATTACAGTATACAAGAGATAAAAGTCAGATGATAGATGAGGCTGAGCTCATTAAGCAGATGAGCTTCCCCAGGCCTGTATAACACCTACAATGTACCAGGTCTGGATACAGTCCCCAGTTAATGAGAAATAAGATAGTAATCTACCATCTGAAGAGAAACCGTCAGAGGACCGCCCTAAAAGACACAAAATCCATTCTAATTTCTAACCATGGCGTTGTTGGAAGTTGAAGCAGAGAAATGTATCCACCTGACATTTGTAAAAAAGGACGGTGCCATTGTTGTCCCGGAAGTTGCTGAGCTCTTTAAAGTGACTATGTGGGAATAAAATGAGTGGGTCTGTGAATCATAATATACAGGTACTGTATGTTCTAAAAGTCTCCATAGATCTATTTAAAGACTATAGGCTTCCAGCTGATATAGATACTATTCTTTATCTCCATATCAGAGGAGGCTGGTGGGAGGAGCTATAGGAGGACAGGTTCATTGTAATGGCTGGAATGGAAGCAAAGGAATGGTACCAAACACAAGGAAACAATGTGTTTGACTCCATTCCATTGATTCCATTCCAGCCATTACAATGCGCCCATCCTCCTACAGCTCCTACCACCAGCCTCCTCTGGTCCATATGGATGACTTTGTGCACTGCAGTGTGAAAGAGACGTTACCGTAGCCCAACTACCTCATCTGTTTGTGCTGACAGGCAGAGCTGAGGCAGGTCTCCATCTGGGTGGAGAATGAAGATATCACCATTTAGCCTCAGCAAACAGTGAAGTAGGACTCATTCCCAAAGTAGAGAGTCCAGCCGTGTCCAGTCCTGCCCATAACCAACGTTGGACTACATCACATGACACAGTCCATGAAGTGTTATCAGTCACTCTGACATTTCACAACAAGCTTCCAGAGGGAGGAAAATCAATAGGCGTACACTTACATCTCAGCCATTTATCTTCCCATCCAGACACCCCTGAGAGAGATTCATTATTGGTGAGGTGTAATCATTTACATACACCTCCATGATGCCAAACAACCAGAAAGCTGTTCCAAGGACAGGAAGTAGGAGATGGTAAAGCTTTTCCAAGGACAGGAAGTAGGAGATGGTAAAGTCTGTCTAAGCAGAACAGATACACTTCACCTCAAACTGAAGTTGTCAAAAGTGATAATTTATAAACTAGTAATTTCCAAACTAGTAATTTCCTGCGAGAGACGGTGTAATTGCTGTGTGTTATTAAATACAATAATTTGTCTCATGATAGGACAGAATTGGTTCAATTTCACTTCTGAAAGTGGAAAGACATTGAGAGTCTTCTCCAAGGTCATCATTATGACGCCATGCAAGAGGAGGCAAGTGATACATTATCACATTAAATAGTGGACCACTAGGATAATAACAGTTTAGTAACTCACTTAGACCTACTCAATATCTAGTAATGGTATTCTGAAAAGTAGCCAAGTTGTAGAATCATGTTCCACCTAATGGAATTGAACAAACAATAATCACTGAGATCCCTATTTAACATTCCCACTTCATTGTACAGTGTATTTACCGCTATAAAACCTACTGTTATTAAATCTTCCATGAGAAGTCGGAGTCATGTCTAATTCAGAGAGGGGAGTGGGTGGTCAGAGGGCCAGGGCTGGACAGAGATGGAAGTGGGTTGGACAGAGAGGGGAGTGGGTGGTCAGAGGGCCAGGGCTGGACAGAGAGGAGAGTGGGTGGTCAGAGGGCCAGGGCTGGACAGAGAGGGGAGTGGGTGGTCAGAGGGCCAGGGCTGGACAGAGAGGGGAGTGGGTGGTCAGAGGGCCAGGCCTGGACAGAGAGGGGAGTGGGTGGTCAGAGGGCCAGGCCTGGACAGAGAGGGGAGTGGGTGGTCAGAGGGCCAGGGCTGGACAGAGAGGGGAGTGGGTGGTTAGAGGGCCAGGGCTGGACTATCAAGGCACAAGGCGAGACCCAGATGCAGACACAGGAGGCAGATGGTTGGAGTCTTACAATGTTTAATAATCCAAAGGGGTAGGCAAGAGAATGGTCGTGGACAGGCAAAAAGGTCAAAACCAGATCAGAGTCCAGGAGGTACAGAGTGGCAGACAGGCTCGTGGTCAAGGCAGGCAGAATGGTCAGGCAGGCGGGTACAGAGTCCAGAAACAGGCAAGGGTCAAAACCGGGAGGACTAGAAAAAGGAGAATAGCAAAAGGGGTACGGGAAAAACACACTGGTTGACTTGACTAAACATTCAAGATGAACTGGCATAGAGAGACAAGAATCACAGGGATAAATACACTGAAGAAAATAAGTGACACCTGGAGGGGGTGGAGACAATTAGAGGAACAGGTGAAACAGATCAGGGCGTGACATGGACAGAGAGGGGAGTGGGTGGTCAGAGGGCCAGGGCTGGACAGAGAGGGGAGTGGGTGGTCAGAGGGCCAGGGTTGGACAGAGAGGCACTGAGCTGGACACAGTCCCAGCGGGAAACAGATTGAAAAGGAGCGCAGCCCCAGCCATGTGGATCCTTTAGTCAGCGGCCGTGTCCGAAATATGTCTCAGCCTACTACTTACTAAAACGTAATACTGTGTACTAATCATATACTATACCATTTAGAACGTACTGTTTAGTACAAATTTATGCAATAAACACCAAACATCAACATACTGCTCACCCGAACTGAGAATGCGTCATCTGAGGCCCAACTGTGTTGTTTCCCGCTTTCGTTCATTTTCATACTTGGTGTCATTATCAGCTGATGTCAGACACAAGTGGGTCTGAAAAGACTATTCTCTTCCTCAATAGTGTGCAGTGAATTAGTCTAGATGAAAACACAATTCTCTTCCTCAATAGCACGCAGCAAATTTTTATAAATATACACTGCTCAAAAAAATAAAGGGAACACTAAAATAACACATCTTAGATCTGAATGAATGAAATAATCTTATTAAATACTTTTTTCTTTACATAGTTGAATGTGCTGACAACAAAATCACGCAAAAATAATCAATGGAAATACAATTTATCAACCCATGGAGGTCTGGATTTGGAGTCACACTCAAAATTCAAGTGGAAAACCACACTACAGGCTGATCCAACTTTGATGTAATGTCCTTAAAACAAGTCAAAATGAGGCTAAGTAGTGTGTGTCGCCTCCACGTGCCTGTATGACCTCCCTACAATGCCTGGGCATGCTCCTGATGAGGTGGCGGATGGTCTCCTGAGGGATCTCCTCTCAGACCTGGACTAAAGCATCCGCCAACTCCTGGACAGTCTGTGGTGCAACGTGGCGTTGGTGGATGGAGCGAGACATGATGTCCCAGATGTGCTCAATTGGATTCAGGTCTGGGGAACGGGCGGGCCAGTCCATAGCATCAATGCCTTCCTCTTGCAGGAACTGCTGACACACTCCAGTCAAATGAGGTCTAGCATTGTCTTGCATTAGGAGGAACCCAGGGCCAACCACACCAGCATATGGTCTCACAAGGGGTTTGAGGATCTCATCTCGGTACCTAATGTCAGTCAGGCTACCTCTGGCGAGCACATGGAGGGCTGTGCGGCCCCCCAAAGAAATGCCACCCCACACCATGACTGACCCACCGCCAAACCGGTCATGCTGGAGGATGTTGCAGGCAGCAGAACGTTCTCCACGGCGTCTCCAGACTCTGTCACGTCTGTCACATGTGCTCAGTGTGAACCTGTTTTCATCTGTGAAGTGCACAGGGCGCCAGTGGCGAATTTGCCAATCTTGGTGTTCTCTGGCAAATGCCAAATGTCCTGCACGGTGTTGGGCTGTAAGCACAACCCCCACCTGTGGACGTCGGGCCCTCATACCACCCTCATGGAGTCTGTTTCTGACCGTTTGAGCAGACACATGCACATTTGTGGCCTGCTGGAGGTCATTTTGCAGGGCTCTGGCAGTGCTTCTCCTGCTCCTCCTTGCACAAAGGCAGAGGTAGCGGTCCTGCTGCTGGGTTGTTGCCCTCCTACGGCCTCCTCCACGTCTCCTGATGTACTGGCCTGTCTCCTGGTAGCGCCTCCATGCTCTGGACACTACGCTGACAGACACAGCAAACCTTCTTGCCACAGCTCGCTTTGATGTGCCATCCTGGATGAGCTGCACTACCTGAGCCCCTTGTGTGGGTTGTAGACTCCGTCTCATGCTACCACTAGAGTGAAAGCACCGCCAGCATTCAAAAGTGACCAAAACATCAGCCAGGAAGCATAGGAACTGAGAAGTGGTCTGTGTTCCCCACCTGCAGAACCACTCCTTTATTGGAGGTGTCTTGCTAATTGCCTATAATTTCCACCTGTTGTCTATTCCATTTGCACAACAGCATGTGAAATGTATTGTCAATCAGTGTTGCTTCCTAAGTGGACAGTTTGATTTCACAGAAGTGTGATTGACTTGGAGTTACATTGTGTTGTTTAAGTGTTCCCTTTATTTTTTTGAGCAGTATATATATATATATATATATATATATATATATATAAATAAATTCCTTTATTTAACTAGGCAAGTCAGTTAAGAACAAATTCTTATTTACAATGACGGCCTACCCCAGCCAAACCTGGACGACGCTGGGCCAATTGTGCGCTGCCCTATGGGACAGCCGGATGTGATACAGCCTGTATTCGAACCAGTGACTGTAGTGACGTCTCTTGCACTGAGATGCAGTGCCTTAGATCGCAGTGCCACTAGGGAGCCCATCTAGATGAAAAGACAATTCTCTTCCTCAATAGCGTTCAGCGAATTCAACGACATGAAAAGACAATTCTCTTCCTTAATAGCATGCAGCGAAATCTACTAGACGGGGAAAACAATTATCTTCCTCAATAACGTGTAACGAATTCTACTACATGAAAAGACAATTCTCTTCCTCAGTAGCATGCAGCGAATTCTACAAGATGAAAAAGCAATTCTCTCCCTCAATAGCAGGCAGCGAATTCTATTATATAGGAAAACAATTATCTTCCTCAATAGCATGTAATGAATTCTACTACATGAAAAGACAATTCTCTTCCTCAATAGCATGCAACAAATTCTACTAGATCAAAAACAGTTATCTCCCTCAATTGTGTGCAGCGAATTCTACTAGATTAAAAAACAATTATCTTCCTCAAAAGCATGCAGCAAATTCTACTACATGAAAAAACTAATCTCTTCCTCATTAGCATGCAGCGAATTCCACAAGATTAAAAAACAATTATCAACCTCAATTTTGAGCAGCAAATTTTACTAGATTCAAAAACAATTATCTTCCTCAATGGCATGCAGCAAATTTTACTCGATGAAAAATCTATTATCTTCCTCAGTAGCATGCAGCGAATTCTCCAAGATGAAAAAACAATTATCTTCCTCAATAGCGTGAAGCGAATTATACTACATTAAAAAACAATTATCTCCCTCAATAGCGTGCAGCGAATTCCACAAGATGAAAAAACAATTATCACTCTCAATTGTGTGCAACGAATTCTACTAGATTAAAAACAATTCTCTTCCTCAATTGCATGCAGCGAATTCTACTAGATTAAAAAACTATTACCCTCCTCAAGAGCATGCAGCGAATTCTACTAGATGAAAAAACAATTATCTTCCTCAATAGCAAGCAGCGAATTCAAAACCATGAAAAGACAATTCTCTTCCTCAATAGCGTGCAGCAAATTCTCATAGATGAAAAAACTATTATCTCCCTCAATAGAGTGCAAAAAATGCTACTAGGTGAAAAAACAATTATCTTCCTCAATTGCATGCAGCAAATTCTACAACATGAAAAGACAATTCTCTTCCTCAATAGCATGCAGTGAATTTGACTAGATAAAAAACTATTATCTCCCTCAATTGCATCCAGCAAATTCTACAACATGAAAAAACAATTATCTTCCTCAATTGCATGCAGCAAATTCTACAACATGAAAAGACAATTCTCTTCCTCAATAGCGTGCAGCAAATTCAACTCGATGAAAAGACAATTATCTCCGTCAATAGCATGCAGCAAATTCTATTAGATTTAAAAATATTTATCTTTCTCAGTAGCATGCAGCTAATTCTCCTAGATGAAAAAAAATATCTTCCTCAATAGCATGCAGCAAATTCGACTCGATGAAAGAGCATTTCTCTTCCTCAATAGCATGCAGCAAATTCTACTCGATCAAAAGACAATTATCTTCCTCAATAGAATGCAGCAAATTCTATTACATTGAAAAACAATTATCTTCCTCAATAGCATGCAGCGAATTCTACATGATAAAAAAACAATTATCTTCCTCAATAGCGCGTAGCAAATTCGACTAGATTTTAAAAATTTATCTCCCTGAAATGCGTGCAGCGAATTCTACATGATGAAAAACAATTCTCCCTCAATACCGTGTAACGAATTCTACTTGATGAAAGGGCATTTCTCTTCCTCAATAGCATGCAGCAAATTCTACTCAATGAGAAAACAATTATCTTCCTCAATAGCATGCAGTGAATTCTACGAGTGAAAAAACAATTATCTTCCTCAATAGCATGCAGCAAATTCTATTACATTTAAAAACAATTATCTTCCTCAATAGCATGCAGCGAATTCTACATGATAAAAAACAATTCTCTTCCTCAATAGCATATAGTGAATTCAACTAGATGAAAAACATTATCTTCCTCACTAGCTTGCAGCGAATTCTCCTAGATTAAAAAACAATTCTCTTCCTCAATAGTGTGCTGCGAAATCAACTAGATGAAAAATATATATCTTTTTCAATAGCATGCAGCAAATTCTACTAGATTTAAAAACAATTATTTTCCTCAATACCGTGCAGCAAATTCTACAAGATGAAAAAACTAAGTGAGTATAGCATCCCAGCATTTATAACAACTCAACTTTCAGAGTGTCACGTACTAAAATAGTTCAATTTCGCAATCCCAAAAAGCCTATTATTTAGAACGCAAGTATGGGTATTCAGACATTGCAGTGTGTTATTCCTCTGCCTGCATGCCTGCCTCCTGGGAGAGCAACATACCACAACGTGGTAATGCAGCATTCTGTTATAAATTACTCTCCAACCCACTCACACGGAACAGCAGTGCTGAAAAAACACACCAAGGGGTTCATCATCATCTGTTCTAGTAGAAATGGAGTACTGCTAAAGGACTGTCCAAGGTCCTGAATCCGCAGTTCCAATATGAGGGTCCTACTTTTGTCATGGGTAAGACACACCACTACCCCGGCCATGGGTAAGACACACCACTACTCTGGCCATGGGTAAGACACACCACTACCCCGGCCATGGGTAAGACACACCACTACTCTGGCCATGGGTAAGACACACCACTACTCTGGCCATGGGTAAGACACACCACTACTCCGGCCATGGGTAAGACACACCACTACTCCTGCCATGGGTAAGACACACCACTACTCTGGCCATGGGTAAGACACACCACTACCCCGGCCATGGGTAAGACACACCACTACTCCTGCCATGGGTAAGACACACCACTACTCTGGCCATGTGTAGACACACCACTACTCCTGCCATGGGTAAGACACACCACTACTCTGACCATGGGTAGGACACACCACTACTCTGGCCATGGGTAAGACACACCACTACTCTGGCCATGGGTGAGACACACCACTACTCTGGCCATGGGTAAGACACACCATTACTCCTGCCATGGGTAAGACACACCACTACCCTGGCCATGGGTAAGGTGTAGAACCTACTCTGGCCATGGGTAAAGTGTAGACACTACTCTGGCCATGGGTAAAGTGTAGACACTACTCTGGCCATGGGTAAGGTGTAGAACCTACTCTGGCCATGGGTAAAGTGTAGACACTACTCTGGCCATGGGTAAAGTGTAGACACTACTCTGGCCATGGGTAAAGTGTAGACACTACTCTGGCCATGGGTAAAGTGTAGACACTACTCTGGCCATGGGCAAGGTACAGACAGCGGTGCTGTCAGACACACTGTCAAAATGCAATTATGCAGGAGCCCTCCTGTGCCACTGAGGACAAATTAAGTCTGGAAAGCATACTGTTGTCACTCTATGCAAAATATTCAGCAAGCTGTCTCACACATCCAACATCGCTCGCTATCTTGTGCTGAAGCACAGAATGCCATTATCAAACTAAACGGCAGGGGGCCGGAGATAAAAAAGCTTTTACAGGGTAACATTGTCACAAACCAATTATGGCTTTCTCAGTGGAGGTGAGGTGATTAAAAAGTGTTCCATGCCGTGACTAGAAATATTCCACCTCCCATTTCCTCAGTGGCCTCTTGGTATCGGCATGCCATTAAACATAGTGGGAGGCATTGCTTCAGCACCAAATTCAAGTTAGATTTTACAAAAACCATACATTGGCATTGATTATGTAATTTACCTAATAAAGGTAAGGTAAAGCCAAATAAATCGCTGCTTACTGTAGAGATTAACATGGTGGGGGTGTGGGTATAGCTCTATTGGTAAAATGCATTCAGAAAGTATTCAGACCCCTTGACTTGTTTGACATTTTGTTACATTACAGCCTTATTCTAAAATGTATTTAACTGTATTGTTTCCTCATCAATCTACACACAAGACCCCATAAGGCCAAAGCAAAAACAGATTTTTTTTACAAAAAAAAAATAAACACATTTACAAAAATATTCTAACCCTTTACTCAGTACTTTGTTGAATCACCTTTGGCAGCGATTACAGCCTCGAGTCTTATTGGGTATGACGCTACAAGCTTGGCACACCTGTATTTGGGGAGTTTCTTCCATTCTTCTCTGCAGATCCTCTCAAGCTCTATCAGGTTGGATGGGGAGTGTTGCTGCACAGCTATTTTCAGGTCTCTTCAGAAATGTTCAATCGGGTTCAAGTCCGGGCTCTGGCTGGGCCACTCATGGACATTCAGAGACTTGTCCCGAAGCCACTCCTGTGTTGTCTTGGCTGTGTGCTTAGGGTTGTTGTCCTGTTGGAAGGTAAACCTTCGCCCCAGTCTAAGGTCCTGAGCAATCTGGAGCAGATTTTCATGAAGGATCTCTGTACTTTGCTCCGTTCATCTTTGCCTCGATCCTGACTAGTCTCCCAGTCCCTGCCGCTGAAAAACATCCCCACAGCTTGATGCTGCCATCACCATACTTCACCGTAAGGATGGTGCCAGGTTTCCTCCAGACTTGACGCTTGGCATTCAGGCCAAAGAGTTCAATCTTAGTTTCATCAGACCAGAGAATCTTGTTTCTCATGGTCTGAGAGTTTTTAGGTGCCTTTTTGCAAACTCCAAGCGGGCTGTCATGTGCCTTTTACTGAGGAGTGGCTTCCAGCTGGCCACTCTACCATAACGGCCTGATTGGTGGAGTGCTGCAGAGATGGTTGTCCTTCTCCTATCTCCACAGAGGAACTGTAGGGCTCTGTCAGAGTGACCATTGGGTCCTTGGTCACATCCCTGACCAAGGCCCTTCTCCAGGCTGCTCAGTTTGGCTGGGCGGCCAACTCTAGGAAGAGTCTTGTTGGTTCCAAACTTCTTCCATTTAAGAATGACGTTGGCCACTGTGTTTTTGTGGACCTTCAATGCTGCAATCTCGGCACTCTATGGACAATTCCTTGAACCTGATGGCTTGTTTTTTGCTCTGACCTGCACTGTCAACTGTGGGACCTTATATAGACAGGTGTGTGCCTTTCCAAATCATGTCCAATCAATTGAATTTACCACAGGTGGACTCCATTCAAGTTGTAGAAACATCTCAAGGATGATCAATGGAAACAAGATGCAGCTGAGCTCAATTTCGAGTCTCATAGCAAAGGGTCTAAATACTTATGTAAATAAGGTATTTATGTTTTTTTTTTTATTTAATACATTTGTAAAACCCTGTTTTCACTTTGTCATTATGGGGTATTGTATGTAGATTGCTGAGGATTTTTATTTATTTAATCCATTTTAGAATAAGGCTGTGACACAACAAAATGTGGAAAAAGTCAAGGGGTCTGAAGACTTTCCAAAGTCACTGTATCAGGTTGGACAATAAAGGACAGTCAAAATAAACTTGACTGAAATAAAGCAGAGATTATGTTTAAATTGTACAAACACAAACAAATGGCAGTAACAACGACAGTCCTTACTCAAAACACTGTTGACTGATTTTGATGCCCTAAACGGGTATTAATCAACCTAAATTCATACATCTAGCATAATATCACACACAATGTACTTATCTCCAACTGAACAGTTCTTCAATTAATCAATATCTAATATGAGAGAAAAGCAGTGGCATTTCAGGACTGAAAGTGATTCTCGTGCTTCCAACGTTCCTACTAATACAGACCTGTCCAGAGAGGGTAACCATGAGCCTACCCTACTGTGGTAAACAAGTTATATACAGTACATCCTTACAACCACACACACACACACACACACACACACATTTGTCTTACCTGGATCTGTGGGCTCTGTGGCACCACAGGACTGTGTCACTGCTGTATATCCCACAAGCCTGAGAGAGAATCAGGACTCTCGTTCTGCCTGACAGAGCTTGGAGTTTCTTCTCTCTGCCTCTCCTGCACACACACAACTGGTAAAGCGCTCTCCCGTTGCCCAAGTACAGCAAAGAGAGAGGGAGGGAGGGAGGGAGGGAGGTAGGCAGAGGGGGAGAGAGAGGGGAGAGAGGGAAGAAAGAGAGAGAGTGGGAGAGAAATTGCCTTGATAATGCACATTGCCATAGGAGGGTTGCATTCCTGGTAATCCAATCCAAGTGGAGTAAAAGCCTCTGTCATCTCACCAGACTTAATTAAACTGATTTGATTCTGGTCTCCCTCCATTAAACTGCATGGCTTCTTTGCCATTCATTTATTCACATTTTGGCTCCCCAGCTTTTGACCACAAATTAACCTGCCCTGCTGTGAAGTTAATGGGAGTTAAAGTCCAATTATTTCTCTCCAATATCTTCAGGTACAATACTGTCGAAATATAGCATGTGGTCTGGTGCAGCTACCGTGTACAGTACATATTGAACTTCAGTATGTCTAGTGTGACTGAAGTGTGTCTTGACCGCTAACTCTGTCTGTTTGTCTGGTGGTCATTTGTGGCAGTTATGATAACACACAGACTGTGGGATGTTCTCAAGACAAAGTTCACTGACTGCCAAATAGAACTGAATACTGTACGTAGTGTAGTAGTATTGCTGTACTATTGCTGAACCTGTTGCCGTTATCTGTGCAGTAAATCTACTTCCATGACATGGCAAATGTATCCTGCTTGAGCTGTAAATTATAAGCACAGGACACAAGCATGTTTTTTGTATTATTGTATATTATCAGCAGATTTATATAGTGAATGAAATGTATACCTGTCAAAGGCTGACACAGCGTCTCTCATTTGAATTGCGAAGGTAGTGCAGCTCAGCCCGGCCAGCGTTCCAGCTTCCTCCGGGCGCTCTGGAAAGTCCACTGGAGTCCATCAGCGTAATTAATATGCCACGCTCCGGAAGACACGCGGTGTACTTCTCAAAATTAGTCTGAAAAAATGTGTCAGAAGGTCACGGTCATTTGATTAATGTGGCAGCTGAAGGGAAGACAGTTGTGCCTCCTGTTTTAACAGCCAGGCTGCATACTTTTCATTGTGTCCTAAATGGTTTCTCACTGGGCCCAGGCTCCCATGGAAACTTTATCTCCAAATCTATAGGGGTTTCATTTGAGTATGCACTTTAAATTCAAACTAATAAATGTGGAAATTGCTTTTGTGACAGAGCAGTAAAATACAAGGTGCTGTTTCCTCAAATATCAATGAGGCCCGCAACATTCCTCCAATGGAATCATATTAGCAGATCTCACTGAACAAATACTGACTCATTTTGGGCACTGGGATGTATGTCTCTCAGCACAAACCTGTCCTGCTTATTGGATTGTGTTATGGACAGTACATTAAAGGCACAGTAATAGGCTATAGAATTTGTTCTCAGTCAAAAGGCAGTCACCCCACTGGGTGGTTTTGGCGTGTCTTTGGCATCATTAAAGACTGTTATTTTATCAAATCAATGCTCTGTAATTATTATTACGTGATTAAACTAATCATGTAAATTTAATTAACTAGGAAGTCAGGGCACCACGGAAAATCTTCAGATTACAAAGTTATAACTTTCCGAATATAAATCTTCTGATATTTTAATATCTGATCAATTAGTCTTCTATTAACGAATTATTCTTTACCTTACGTCAGTCTCATTCCAAACGTCGTAAATTGTTGGTTATCTGCATGAACCCAGCCTAAACCATGAATCATCCATACACCAATTGGCTTAATAATTTATTTACGAACCAACTAAATAATCACAGAAATGCATAACAAACAGTAGATATTGGTTACTAACAATGATAGGGAAGATTCCCTAGTGAGATAAGCTGATATGACGGCTTGGTGGACAAAGGAAAGGGGTGTAGACCGATAAAGTGGGAAAGACTAATGGATCATTATATTCATTGAAATGCTAATTCTTTGCACATGAACACTCGTTCATTCAGGAATAATTGCAACCAATATATTTACACCTATATGTCGTTGTTGTCTTCTCTGTTGGAATCGCCGGTCCGTCTGCTGGAGAGTTAGTTCATCAGAGAGTGATTGTAAGTCTATCGGTGGCTCCTGATAGTTTCTGTTGTAATGGATATGTCAGGCGTCCATTGTTCTTAGATTAGATGTTTCGGCGGTTGTCGGTGTTCACATGCCAGGTTTGCATAATTTCTAGCTGCAGACTAGTAATTAGTATCTAAGATTTGCTCTTATTCTGTAGGGATGGATAATCTCAGAGTTGAACCATTTCCAGCCGCGTAGCCGATGCTCCACATGGTGTGGTTTTCTAGTTTTGGGTATCAACTATTCACAGTTAACATCACATTACATCATTTCACAAATAGTTTCATCTTTACTCATTCACTTTATACAAGAATTAGATGCAAACCCCATAATTGAGAATTGTACACATTCAGATATATAGTTATGTGTGTTTCCTGTCCTCCATGAGGTCATTAAATGAAACACACTCAACATAACTGTCCTTTAAGTGTCCAGGGACCATTCCCACACTCTCAAAGGTGGACATATTGTTTAAAACTCCCATTTTGGGGATTTAGGAGCTTGGCCAAGTGAAATCCCTTGTTCTCTGTGTTCTCGCTCTCTGCATGACCAGGGGGAGAGAGTCTCCGGCAGGATTTTATGGCCTGAGATAACATAACCTGGGTGTAGGAGAGAGTGAGAGATGGGGGAAGCCACGATCTACACCCAGAAAGGGCCACGTCATGACAGTTTGAAGCTGGAGATGGGGCTGAAGACATAACTCAACGCAAAGATGGAGATTAGGATGTAAATTAATGTATTGTAGCGAACGGAGAGGCAGGGCAGGGACCCTGGTCACTGGCATGAAAGGCAAACACCCTATCATCAAGCCAATAGGGTTAACCCTATTGTAACCTATTGTAACCCTAATTGTAACTTTGCTCATATTACGAAGATCGCTACAGTATTAACAAGCTATAGGCTACATTATTTTTACAAGACATGGTTAAAACAATCCAATGTTTCAGATCATGATGGGGTAAGACAGGTGTAAAGTATTAAACTCATGAGTAGGCCAGGCCTAAACGTTTTCAATCCACTAAGTATTGAGATTTTACCAAAAGTAGCCTGATTGCACGAGAGGCCTACTGCAAGGACTCAACTAAGCTTTTGTTCTTTAAAAGCCATCTCTGTTGCTGAAATGAGTTTATCAAGTCGGCTGTAGTTGCTGAAGGCCAAATTGAAAATATTGCGACATTTTATATAGCTTGTTGTTTAATAAGTTTTAACGAGTATGTATACAGTCCAAATGAAAGATAGCCAGACATTTGTAGCCATGGGGATTCTTTAAAGCCCAAAATAAGTCAGAATTGTCCAAACCAAAACGGTCACAATCGAAACCGTTAACACAATAGAGATATATAGAGGCTTCATCTTTGTATCTGTGCCATTATGCAGTCTGTGACAGCACGGGCCATGCCATTGAGGCTATCTCCAATTAAAAGTTGCATGCGCCATCATCAACCATCTGAGCCACAGAGGACCACCAGGTGGCTAGTGGACTAGTGCACACTTCAGGAAGAAATGTAGAGTATTGAGATGTATTGCCAGCAGGGGGGCTCCAACCCTCCAAGAGCCCAAACACTGACATCTGTTTTGCCAAAACATAGACATCTATAATGTGCTATACTGTGCTGTGCTCTACCGTACTGTACTGTGCTGTGCTGTGCTCTACCGTACTGTGCTATGCTTACAGTACTGTGCTTTGCTGTGCTGTACTGTACCCTACTGTACTGTACCCTAATCTAAAGTTCTCTACTGTACTGTACTCTACTGTACAGTACTCTACTGTACTCTACTACAATGTATTGTACTGTACCCTACTCTACTGTACTCTACTCTACTCTACTGTGCTCTACTATAATTTATTTTACTGTACTCTACTCTACTGTACCTACTCTACTGTACTGTGCACTACTATAATGTATTGTACTGTACCATACTCTACTGTACTCTACTGTACTGTGCTCTACTATAATGTATTGTAATGTACTGTACCCTACTCTACTGTACCCTACTGTACTCTACTGTACTGTGCTCTACTATAATGTATTGTACTGTACCATACTCTACTGTACTCTACTGTACTATGCTCTACTATAATGTATTGTAATGTACTGTACCCTACTCTACTGTACCCTACTGTACTCTACTGTACTGTGCTCTACTATAATGTATTGTAATGTACTGTACCTACTCTACTGTACTGTGCACTGCTATAATGTATTGTACTGTACCATACTCCACTGTACTCTACTGTACTGTGCTCTACTATAATGTATTGTAATGTACTGTACCCTACTCTACTGTACCCTACTCTACTCTACTGAAGTTTACTCTACTATAATGTATTGTAATGTACTGTACCCTACTCTACTGTACTGTGCACTACTATAATGTATTGTACTGTACCATACTCTACTGTACTCTACTGTACTGTGCTCTACTATAATGTATTGTAATGTACTGTACTCTACTCTACTGTGCCCTACTGTACTCTACTGTACTGTGCTCTACTATAATGTATTGTATTGTACTGTACCCTACTCTACTGTACCCTACTGTACTCTACTGTACTGTGCTCTACTATAATGTATTGTATTGTACTGTACCCTACTCTACTGTACCCTACTGTACTCTACTGTACTGTGCTCTACTATAATGTATTGTAATGTACTGTACCCTACTCTACTGTACTCTACTGTACCCTACTGTACTCTACTGTACTGTGCTCTACTATAATGTATTGTAATGTACTGTACCCTACTCTACTGTACTCTACTGTACTCTACTGTACTCTACTGTACCCTACTCTACTCTACTGAAGTTTACTCTACTTCAGTTTCTTTTAATTGAAGAATGGACCCATGAACTCTTGATCTAGTGGTCTTGGTCTTGGTCCTGCTCTGTGGACCACTCAAGACCACAAATTCATTCTTTAACCTTTTACTGCAGTGAGCTAAATCAGGGTCCCACGGAGTGTTTCTTGCTAGTCTTAAGCAAATCTACTTTGAAATAAAAGTATACACCTTACACATACAATATGGTTATGGGCTTTAAAAAAGAAGACACCTGTACCATGTCAGATATAGAGATGAAATTCAATTTGGATTCCAATATTTCACTTTATACACATCACAATAGATTAAAACATAACAAAACTGTTTTAAATAGAAACACTGGATTTTATGAAACTTTTTCAAAATAATGGCAGCTTTTTTAAAAGACTGTTTATTAATTGATGCCACTAGGTAATTTGACTGCAGGAAAAGGTTACCTTGTCATGGTCTCAACTCACTGGGTCTGGGTTTTAATCTTGGGACCAATGTCCTGATAAAAACCTTGGTCTTGGCTCCTGGAAATTAGCTTAGTCTTTGGTTTTTACAACATAGGCAACCCAATTTCAAGACAATGCTCTCTGGTCATTGGCAGATCCCTCCCAACCCATAGGAATGCCCACTCAGTTGACAACTTTTAAATGGTGGAAGCCCTCAATGGAAATATCTATACCAAAACAAATTATTTCCATCTAGATTCCCCTATTTATCTCTATACAACACCAAAACATTTGTTATTTTGCCAAAATAAAGACAGTTAAAGTGATCATTTAAACATCTAACATAATCAATTTGATGCATAAGTAATTAAATCAATCAACAAGTTTTAGATTCACACCACCAACATTGAACATTTTACAGAGAACAATAGACATGATATTTCTCTAAATGCAAATTACATTTAAAAAATATATTGTAATAGGTTAATTAAAATGATGCAACTTTTTCCACTATGTTTCAGTAGTGACACATTTAGTGGGGTGGGAAGGAATTCAGGTAAATATACTGCTCAAAAAAATAAAGGGAACACTTAAACAACACAATGTAACTCTAAGTCAATCACACTTCTGTGAAATCAAACTGTCCACTTAGGAAGCAACACTGATTGACAATAAATTTGACATGCTGATGTGCAAATGGAATAGACAACAGGTGGAAATGATAGGCAATTAGCAAGACACCCCCAATAAAGGAGTGGTTCTGCAGGTGGTAACCACAGACCACTTCTCAGTTCCTATGCTTCCTGGCTGATGTTTTGGTCACTTTTGAATGCTGGCGGTGCTTTCACTCTAGTGGTAGCATGAGACGGAGTCTACAACCCACACAAGTGGCTCAGGTAGTGCAGCTCATCCAGGATGGCACATCAATGCGAGCTGTGGCAAGAAGGTTTGCTGTGTCTGTCAACGTAGTGTCCAGAGCATGGAGGCGCTACCAGGAGACAGGCCAGTACATCAGGAGACGTGGAGGAGGCTGTAGGAGGGCAACAACCCAGCAGCAGGACCGCTACCTCCGCCTTTGTGCAAGGAGGAGCAGGAGGAGCACTGCCAGAGCCCTGCAAAATGACCTCCAGCAGGCCACAAATGTGCATGTGTCTGCTCAAACGGTCAGAAACAGACTCCATGAGGGTGGTATGAGGGCCCGACGTCCACAGGTGGGGGTTGTGCTTACAGCCCAACACCGTGCAGGACGTTTGGCATTTGCTAGAGAACACCAAGATTGGCAAATTTGCCACTGGCGCCCTGTGCTCTTCACAGATGAAAGCAGGTTCACACTGAGCACATGTGACAGACGTGACAGAGTCTGGAGACGCCGTGGAGAACGTTCTGCTGCTGCAACATCCTCCAGCAAGACTGGGTCAGTCATGGTGTGGGGTGGCATTTCTTTGGGGGGCCGCACAGCCCTCCATGTGCTCGCCAGAGGTAGCCTGACTGCCATTAGGTACCGAGATGAGATCCTCAGACCCCTTGTGAGAACATATGCTGGTGCGGTTGGCCCTGGGTTCCTCCTAATGCAAGACAATGCTAGACCTCATGTGGCTGGAGTGTGTCAGCAGTTCCTGCAAGAGGAAGGCATTGATGCTATGGACTGGCCCGCCCGTTCCCCAGACCTGAATCCAATTGAGCACATCTGGGACATCATGTCTCGCTCCATCCACCAACGCCACGTTGCACCACAGACTGTCCAGGAGTTGGCGGATACTTTAGTCCAGGTCTGGGAGGAGATCCCTCAGGAGACCATCCGCCACCTCATCAGGAGCATGCCCAGGCGTTGTAGGGAGGTCATACAGGCACGTGGAGGCCACACACACTACTGAGCCTCATTTTGACTTGTTTTAAGGACATTACATCAAAGTTGGATCAGCCTGTAGTGTGGTTTTCCACTTTAATTTTGAGTGTGACTCCAAATCCAGACCTCCATGGGTTGATAAATTGGATTTCCATTGATTATTTTTGTGTGATTTTGTTGTCAGCACATTCAACTATGTAAAGAAAAAAGTATTTAATAAGACTATTTCATTCATTCAGATCTAGGATGTGTTATTTTAGTGTTCCCTTTATTTTTTTGAGCAGTGTATTTCAAATATGCGATACAAAGGGTGTGAGTTGTATACACTGAGTGTCACGTTCTGACCATAGAAAGCTTTTATTTTCTATGGTAGAGTAGGCCAGGGCGTGACAGGGTGTTTTGTCTAGTTTATTTATTTCTATGTTGGTTCTAGTTTCCTTTTTCTATGTTGGAGATTTTGTCTAGTTTCTGTATTTCTATGTTGTTGTTTTTTAGATGATCTCCAATTAGAGGCAGCTGGTCATCGTTGTCTCTAATTGGGGATCATATTTAAGTTGTTGGTTTTCCCACTAGGTTTTGTGGGACATTATTTTGAGTAAGGGTATGTTGCACCGCTTTGTCACGTTTTAGTCATTAGTTTATTTGTATGTCTTGCATAGTTTCACAGTTATAATAAAATGTGGAACGATACACACACTGCGCTTTGATCCCATTCTTCAGACAGCCTCGACACTGAGTGCAAAAAAATAAAACATTAAGAACATCTGCTCTTTCCATGACACATATACCAGTGCCAGTTGTAGTAAACTCCTGAAAGATAAAAGTGTGCATAATTCATTAAAATGACAATTGAACAGTTAAAGAGATAAGCTTAGATGACTTATGCAGAAAATATATGTTTTTAACACAGAATTGGGCATAATAATGGATCTAGATTGCAGGAAAAAACTGTTTCAGGTGTTTGAAAATGCTAAATTGAAAATGCTAAATTGCAGAGAATTGCACAACCCTCCTCCAGAAACCCCTCCGCTCTATGACATACTTTTTGCCCCCTCTATAATAATGGCTTTATGACGCCTCTGTGTCAGACATTTCCCTCCATCAAAATGTACTAGCACAAACCGTCAAGTCTAGTTGTTTGCTACGAACATTGCTGTCTGACGTATCTATTCTACCGATAGTCCCATCAAAGATGATTTGTACAGTATCAGTCATATAAAAGAACAAACACCAGTCTGGTTCCCAGTTATATAGAAATGTTTATATTTATTTTGGAAAAACACCAACCTGTCTCCACTCACCACCCCTGTGAACTTGCTCCACCTCCTATGTGAGTGCTCCGGTCAAGTACATTGCTTTTATGCACAAGATTAGCGCCTCTCAGTAATTGGTTTCTCCTGTTTTCATTGTGTATCAGAAAAATTGATGTTTATGCAAATTATGTCTTTATACTTTTTACTTTAAATGTTTCATCATTTTGCACATATCCTGTTATTGGAGATGGTGACCTGAAATCCATGTGAATATCAGCCGATAAATCAAGCATTAGGCTATAAGCAACTTTACAAGGCCATGGGCCCTTGATGTGATCTAAAAGTTCATACATTGTTGATACACCACAGATACTCATTTCCAGGTCTGAGTTTGGAATGAAAATTATATATAAAAATGTTTGACCAAAATTGATCACAATAAGGCGCTGTGTGATAACTGGTGAACCCCTCTTGGGAGGCGTCTGTTATTGGCTCCGGTGGAAATCCGGGGGAAATTCCCAGTGCTGGTCTATGCAGAAACAGAGATAAAAGCAGAGGTAGGCAGCACAGAGGCAACAGGTCTCTGCACTGCCTGTCTGGAGCATTATGTCTCAGTCTGCCCTCCACAAGTACAATTTAGCGACCATTATACAACAGGTGGGTCTGATCCTGAATGCTGATTGGTTAAAAGCGCATTCCAGCTGGTGTCTATTCCACATGTTACAACCTACTAAATCTATGACATTAAAATGCCTATTTTCTCGACTTCGTCTCGGACCTAACAACACCCGTGCCAACTCATCTTCCAAACACCGGCTTCTCTGGCATTATCACTTAATTATACGTTCCCGGTCTTACATTATGCATTACAGATGAGATAACTTACAAGGAGGACTTCATTTCTGTTTCCCCTGCTAACCAACATGGAAAATATTACGGTAAGACTTCCTATGCTCTAATATTGCTGTACCGTTTTATGTAAAGGAAACTTTTGGGTTCAAACTTTTGAATATTTGAATAACTGATTACTCTGATATAACTGGCCTACTATGACATGAAAAAGAAAACTATTGAAGTTGATATGTAATAAAGATGGTGAAAGTATTCAAATCAAATCAAAGTTTATTTGTCACGTGCGCCGAATACAACAGGTGTAGACCTTACAGTGAAATGCTTACTTACAGGCTCTAACCAATAGGGCAAAAAAGGTATTAGGTGAACAATAGGTAGGTAAAGAAATAAAACAACAGTAAAAAGACAGTGAAAAACAGTAGCGAGGCTATATACAGTAGCGAGGCTATAAAAGTAGCAAGGCTAAATACAGACACCGGTTAGTCAGGCTGATTGAGGTAGTATGTACATGTTGATAAGGTTAAAGTGACTATGCATATATGATGAACAGAGAGTAGCGTTAAAGAGGGGTTGGTGGGTGGGACACAATGCAGATAGCCCGGTTAGCCAATGTGCGGGAGCACTGGTTGGTCGGGCCAATTGAGGTAGTATGTACATATGTACATGAATGTATAGTTAAAGTGACTATGCATATATGATAAACAGAGAGTAGCAGCAGCGTAAAAGAGGGGTTGGGGGGCACACAATGCAAATAGTCCGGGTAGCCATTTGATTACCTGTTCAGGAGTCTTATGGCTTGGGGCTAAAAACTGTTGAGAAGCCTTTTTGTCCTAGACTTGGCACTCTGGTACCGCTTGCCATGCGGTAGTAGAGAGAATAGTCTATGACTGGGGTGGCTGGGGTCTTTGACAATTTTTAGGGCCTTCCTCTGACACCGCCTGGTGTAGAGGTCCTGGATGGCAGGCAGCTTAGCCCCAGTGATGTGCTGGGCCGTAAGCATTACCCGCTGTAGTGCCTTGCGGTCAGAGGCCGAGCAATTGCCTTACCAGGCAGTGATGCAACCAGTCAGAAGGCTCTCGATGTTGCAGCTGTAGAACCTTTTGAGGATCTCAGCACCCATGCCAAATCTTTTTAGTTTCCTGAGGGGGAATAGGCTTTGTCGTGCCCTCTTCACGACTGTCTTGGTGTGTTTGGACCATTCTAGTTTGTTGGTGATGTGGACACCAAGGAACTTGAAGCTCTCAACCTGCTCCGCTACAGCCTCGTCAATGAGAATGGAATGGAAGTCAATAACAGTATTGTGAGTAAAGATGTTCATTCATCGCAAAGCATTTTGGCAAATTGTATTAAATGACTGTACGTTGAAAGATGTCATATTAAATCCCCTCTCAGCCGGACCAATGGCAGGTGATTGTGAACAAAAAGCTAAATTTTCCCCTGGAGCTGATAGCAGTCATTCAGAAGGAAAACTCCATTCTGGTGGGAAGCCTGCTGTCCACAGGGGATGGCATCATCTGCCAGCTGGCTGAGTCTGAGGACCGTCTGTGGAGAGAAGCCCTGAACCTGTCCATCCGCTTGGGCGACGAGGACATTGTCTCCGCTCTGATGCTGGGCGTCAGTTTGACTTCAGGCAGATCTACGTGGCGCTGCTGGTGGCCGTGGACACCAACCGGAGGAAGTGGTCAAAACTCTCCTGGACTGCCTCGACCAGGGAAGGGCAACAAGATGGATGTGGGCTCCTTCTCCATGGCAGTATTTGACCATTACATTGATGACTCCTAGTTTGCCCCTGACATGACCCCGATGACCCTGGCCTATCAGAAGTACCTGTATGACATCGTCACCACATTGACTAAGAAGGGCCATGCCATCCCTCTGCCTCACTCCATCTCCTGTACCTGTCTGGAGTGCAGGAATGGCCATCAGTATGATCTGCTGAAGTTCTCTCTGTCTCGTATCAACACTTACCGGGGCATGGCCAGCCGGGCATACCTCTCCATCACCGCACAGGATGCCATGCTCAGTACCTTGAAACTCAGTTGGGAGGTATGCAATGTTTGATGTTTGTTTGATGTTTGATGTTTGATGTTGTGTGTAAATGACAACATAGTACTATATTTATTTACTGTATTTTACCCTGTAAGTTGACTGAGAAAACATTCTAGCTCACAGGAAATCAATGACAGTAGAATGTTAGATCATATGAAGTCAATTAGAGTAGAATGTTAGCTCATATGAAGTCAAATAGAGTAGAATGTTAGCTCATATGAAGTCAATTAGAGTAGAATGTTAGCTCATATGAAGTCAATAATAGTAGAATGTTAGCTCATATTAAGTCAATAACAGAATAATGTTAGCTCACAGGAAGTCAATAACAGTAGAATGTTAGCTCATATGAAATCAATAACAGTAAAGTGTTAGCTCATATGAAGTCAATAACAGTAGAATGTTAGCTCATATGAAGTCAATAAGAGTAGAATGTTAGCTCATATGAAGTCAATAAGAGTAGAATGTCAGCTCATATGAAGTCAATAAGAGTAGAATGTTAGCTCATATGAAGTCAATAACAGTAGAATGTTAGCTCATATGAAGTCAATAAGAGTAGAATGTTAGCTCATATGAAGTCAATTAGAATAGAATGTCAGCTGTTTACAAATCGTTTGTAAAGTATAGGCTACCTTTATACACTGTGTATACAAAACATTCCATACGGCTCTTTCCATGACACAGACTGAACAGGTGAATCCAGGGGAAAGCTGTGATCCCTTATTGATGTCACTTGTTAAATACACTTCAATCACTGTAGATGAAGGGGAGGAGACAGGTTAAAGAAGGATGTTTAAGCCTTGAGACAATTGAGACATGTATTGTGTATGAGTACCATTCAGAGGGTGAATGGGCAAGACAAAAGATGTAAGTATCTTTGACCAGGGTGTGGTAGTAGGTGCCAGGCGCATGGGTTTGAATGTGTCAAGAGCTGCAACGGTGCTGGGTTTTTCACCTTCAACAGTTTCTCGTGTGTATCAAGAATGGTCCACCACCAAAAGGACATCCAGCCAACGTGACACAGCTGTGGGAAACATTGGCAGTACCATGGGCCAGCATCCCTGTGGAATCCTTTCAACACCTTGTAGAGTCCGACAAATTGAGGCTGTTCTGAGGGCAAAAGGGAGTGCAACTCAATATTAGGAATGGGTTCCTAATGTTTTGTCCACTCAGTGTATAGCCTGCTGTAAATATTTAAAACACCTATGCTTGCTTATGTAAGTTGCCAAATTCAGAGTGAAACCTACCACACTAACTTATTTTTTGTTGGACTGATTATGCATGTCATAAAAATGTAGCAATTAGCAAAAGCATGTTTATGAGTAGAAAAAACAAAGACAGACAACTGACCCAGCTCATGATTCAGTCATTTCATGTTGTTTCAATTAGAAGGGTAACTAACTGTGTGCTTTCCAGTCTCCAGTTTGTCTGTGTACAGGTGACAACTTGCTGTTCACCTGCTGTTTGTGTCAGGCCTGGTGAACCTCAGGTGCATAACCAGACATTCATTACCAGGAGCCCAGAGGCCCACAGCACGGTTCTCCATGGGCCTGGAAAATGACTCTGTTCAGGGACACCCCGGTGCTAGTCAATCCCCACCCCCTGGATGATCTGTTCTACACTGGAGCCCCAGTCAGTAGAAAATAATGATTTTCAAATCAGTTTGCTTTATTAATACTGCTCACTCAATAGACAGTTTTATACCATGATCATACAGAACATTGAAATAACTTTATACATTCAATTTAAGAAATTGTGCTTAATTCCAGATAAAACAAAGATAAAAACACAAAAACAATTTACCTTTAGCTATAAAAACAAAATCAGTCAAATAAAAAAAATCTGTGAAAAAGGTTTTTGCTCCTGATACAATCAAGTCTTCTTCCTCATAGTGCTGATAGGCTGATGGGTTTCCTGGTCCTAGTGATAAGACATGATGCCACGCCCCCTCAGAACACGGAGGATGATGAAGAGGATTGGTGGAACTGCAACTGCCATGACCACAGTACCAGAGACCTGAGGGAGAGAAGACAGCCTAATATCAACGTTCATGGCATACTGTATCAATGTTGAATACTACAAGTTCAATGTTCAAACATCATACATACCTTGATAGTAGCACTGTAGTCCTTTTGGAAAGACTGCAGATAGGCATGGAATAGGGCAAGGCTGCAGGGTAAGTAGGACTCTGCTGTGCTGTTGGAGTCTCTGCACCTATGGAAAAGTATAGGAATTGTACAGTGAGAACAGCCTAACCAGTTGACAATAATATACCAGACTGGATAAGGGGAGGACTATCCTCCTCAGTGAATTTCATAAACATGTAAATAGTGAAACATTATAAAAGTTATCCTTTTTAGATAAAACTATACTAAATATATTATTGTCACCAAAAAATGTATTAAAACACACTGTTTTGCAATGAATGTCTACAGTAGCCTCAACAGTAAGGTAGCACCATGATGTAGCTGGAGGACAGTTGGTTTCCATCCTCCTCTGGGTACATTGACTTCAATACAAAACCAAGGTGGCTCATGGTTCTCACCCCCTTCCATAGATTTACACAGTAATTATGACAACTTCCAGAGGACGTCCTCCAACTTATCAGAGCTCTTGCAGCATGAACTGACATGTTGTCCACCCAATCAAAGGATTAGAGAATGAATCTAGTACTGAAAGCATAAGCTACAGCTAGCTAGCACTGCAGTGCATAAAAGGTGGTGAGTAGTTAACTCAAAGAGAGAGAAAGACAATAGTTTAACAGTTTTGAACAAATTCATTTATTCAAAAATTAAGGAGAAGTGCGAGAGATTTTTTTTACACTTACTTAGCTAGCAAATGCAGCTAGCTAGTTAGTTTAGCCTATTCAAACACCCAACTCAAACAGAGAGGGATGCTATGTTACCTAGCTGGCTATGGCTAACTCCTCCAAGTCAAGGTAAGCTTTTGGTTTTATTAATTTATTGCCAGCAGTGTAACTGCTAAACTGCTTTCTAACTGTACACTGTACTGCATGATAGTAGTGGATTTACTAACGTGTTAGTTCTAGTAGCTATGTTGTTGACTTGACGTTAGCTAATATGGTGACAACGATGAAGGCTGTGTGTAGCGGTTAGCAGTTTTGATATAAAGGTTAAAGATTTTTTTCCCCAGTCACAGACAGCTGATATGTTGGGCACTGATGTCCACAAGTGAAGGGAAAAGGTGAGAGAGCTTGTAGATGCGAGAAGGTATTATACAATGATATGGCTGCTATGAAAGTGAACTGTGTTTACATGTGATCAGGGGTGTATTCATTCCGCCGATTCGGTTGAAAAAGGTTTCTTAAACGGAAGCAAACGGAACGAAGCGAGGATAAACATATCTGAATTCTTCCAATACAAACTCTCATTTGCAACTCTTGGACTAATGATTACACCCTATATCAGCTAGACGCAGGCAAGATTGTGTAAGGCAGTATTGAATGTTTCAATGTCTGTCACCTTGATTACTAAAATGTATCTCGACTTGTGTGCGCCTACGTTGTAAACTTTCATTCATAGGCTAGGTTGTAGCAACCTCATGATAGGTATGGGGAAAATTAGAATATCATGTAGTAGTCTAAACCTATCCATGTTACATTGAGCTGGGTACAGGGAATCTTAATGACAGTCATCCAATATGCTGTAACAGAAATAAGGCCAAGATCCTAAAAAAATGATCGTCCTCCCAAATCTTAACGGCACCGAACGCCACTGATATACCATCATATCCTCAGGTAGTGTGCATGGCATTCTCCTGTTGTAAATGGTGTACAGTACCACAGTACACACCTGCGGTAAAGTGTAGTCGCCAGCTCAGTGTTATCTGCCATGTAATGCTGTGTCAGACCCAGTTCAGACAGGACGGACAACGGTAACCCCTGTTCCTCTTGAACAAGCACACCAAGACTGTACCAGCCCTGTGAGAAAAAGCATGTGGAGACACACACACACACACACACACAAGGGTTGCAGATGAGTGGGAAGGCATTTCTTTAATGAGATGGCAATGACATCACACATAATGTAACCAGGCTGGCATACCTGAGGGTCACTCCTTAGTGCTGCCTGTTTGTACATCTCTGCTGCTGCTGCCACATCTCTCGGGCTCCGCTCATGTCCTTCATACAGCAGGTCACCCATCCTGATCAGGGCTGGAGAGGATGGATGGAGGTAATATTAAAACAATCTCTCTGAGAAAAGTGCAACGACGGAGTCAATGCAGACTGTTTATGTCAAAGACAATTCACCATAGGGATCAGGATCTTGTGCATGGCTGGTCAGGTTGTAGTGTCTCCTCATACACTGCACTGCAAAAGTGGGATCCAGGAAACCTCCCTATTGGAAAGGTCAGTTATAACTACATGTGTGTCACGTATTTATATATACTGAATAAAAATATAAATGCAAAATGAAAAGTGTTGGTCCCATGTTTCATGAGCTAAAATAAAAGATCCCTGAAATGTTCCATACGCACAAAAAGCTTATTTCTCTCAGATTGTGTGCACAAATTGTGTACATCCCTGTTTGTGAGCATTTCTCCTATGCCAAGATAATTCATCCACCTGACAGGTGTGGCATATCAAGAAGCTGATTAAACAGCATGACCTTTATCCAGGTGCACTTTGTGCTGGGGTCAACAAAAGGCTACTCTAAAATGTGCAGTTGTCACACAACACAATGCCACAAATGTCTCAAGTTTTGAAGGAGCGTGAAATTAGCATGCTGACTGCAGCAATTCCCACCAGAGTTGTCGACATGTAATTTAATGTTAATTTCTCTGCCATAAGCCAAGTCCAACATGTTGCAGAGAATTTAGCAGTACATCCAACCAGCCTCACAACCGCAGACCAGGAACTTCACATCCAGCTTCTTCACCTGAGACCAGCCACCCGGACAGTTGATGAAAGTGTGGGTTTGCACAACTGAAGAATTTCTGCACAAACTGTCAGAAACTCTCAGAGAAGCTCATCCGCGTGCTCATCGTCCTCACCAGGGTCTTGACCTGACTGCAGTTCAATGTCGTAAACCAACTTCAGTGGGCAAATGCTCACCTTCGAGGGCCACTGGCACGCTGGAGAAGATGAATGCTGGTTTCAACTGTGCCTTGCAAATGGCAGACAAGGGTGTATGGCATCCTGTTGGCGAGTGGTTTGCTGATGACAACGTTGTGAACAGAGTGCCCCATGATGGCGGTGGGGTTATGGTATGGGCAAGCATAACCTACAGACAACAAATACAATTGCATTTTATTGATGGCAATTTGAAAGCACAGAGATATTGTGACGAGATCCTGAGGCCCATTGTCATGCCATTCATCCGCCGCCATCACCTCATGTTTCAGCATGATAATGCACGGCCCCATGTCGCAAGGATCTGTACACAATACCTGGAAACTGAAAATGTCCCAGTCCCAATGTCACCCATTGAGCATGTTTGGGATGCTCTGGTTCGACGTGTAAAACAGCGTGTTCCAGTTCCCGCCAAAATCCAGCAACTTCGCACAGCCATTGAAAAGGAGTGGGACAACATTCCACAGACCACAATCAACAGCCTGATCAACTCGATGCGAAGGAGATGTGTCACGCTGTATGACGTGTCACCTTTTTTTAAGGTATCTGTAAACCCAATGCATATCTGTATTCCCAGTCATGTGAAATCCATAGACTAGGGCCTAATAAATGTATTTCAATTGACTGATTTCCTTATATTAAATCTTTTCGCATGGTGCGTTTTATATTTTTGTTCAGTATAGTTATAGTTATGCATTGATATACTGTATCATCACTGTGGAAACAAGTTTCATCAATCAAACTCACAGGGTTTTGTTCACATAGGTACGCCACATTGAACTGGGCGGCTGCAAATCCTGACTCAGCTGCCATCATGTAATACAACAAGGCCATTAAGCTGTAAAACAGTAGAGACATTAGGTTCATACAATAACAAACATTACAAATTAGTGTTATGTAATGTTCTAACAAGAGAGATGGTCACCTATCCCCTTTAAAATAGTAATCCAAGGCCTTCCTGAGGACCATTCCAAGGTGTCCGTTGTGCTCAGCTGCCCACTTAACCCATCTGTGGTAAAAACAGAGTGATTGGCAAGCAATGCAAAGTAATGTTTTAATCAGATTCATTAAAAAATGAATTAATTTAGAGACTAACAATACAGCATCTGCTGGACGCCTCTTGACTCGGCCAGGGATCCCTGTGGTCCACACATCAGCCAGATGAATGGAACCATCGATGTTTCCTCTTTGGGCAGACTTCAGGTAGTAGGTATAGGCCATGAACTGGGAGAGACAAAACACTGTTGGTTCATTATCTCAGTCCAATAGATGCCGATCAGTGTGTAAGCTACGTAGGAGACCACAGGGTATACTGACAGTCGACCTGACCTTGTCTGCAGCTTTCCCAGGATACAGGCCTTGGGAGTACATGACACCCAGATTCATAGCAGCATCTGAGCTGCCTTGTTTATCAGCCTGTTCCCACAGCTGCACTGCCCGCTGGTAGTCTTTCTCAAACTGCTCATAGTACCAGCCAAGGGCGTTGATCGCTGGCGTGAAACCCTGTGGGATCAAATGGTATGATGAGCAATTTTGAAGGCGTCATTGTAGTCCTACAGCCCATGCATAATGATAAAGTCCTGAACATAATATTGACCAACCTGCTCTACTGCTTTCTTCAGGAAAGTGACTGCCCTTGGAATGTCTTTCTTGACTCCTTGGCCCTTAAACATAATGATGGTATTGTCAAAATAGGCTAGACATTATTATCATTGAACTTAGAATAACTATAGAGACTGACTGTGTCATCAAACTGAGTAATTGACCTCCGACCTGCATGAGGACTATGGCATAGTCATACATGGACACTGGGTCCCCCAGACGGACAGCTCCTCTCTCATAGTGTCTCACAGCAGTCTGGATGTCTGGAGACACGCCCTGCTGGCCCCAGAACAGCATACGGGCCACAGCTTGCTATAGAAGAGCAGTTCAACCATTATCACAAAAGATTAATTGAGACTATGTTTAATACTGAAAACAATCAGACAGATGTATAGTACCTCTGCATCTGCGGCTCCATTGCGGGCCTGGAGTTTTAACCAGTGAAAGATATCATGGTTTTCATTGGTTTGGAACCTAAGCACTTCCTCGTTGTTCAGGTAAATAGATTCTACAAACATCTACATAAACAGACAGATGAGGAGCAGTTTCATTAAATGACATGTTTTAGGATTGTATAATACTTGCATTGACTGAGATGATCTTGCTTCAGGCACAAAGGCCTACCTGCTGAGGTGAGGGGTTGTGATGGTCGGAGGATGTCTGCTTGGCGATGTTAGAGTAGTAGGCATAGGCCAGGTCAGAGTCTGGGGGGATGCCATGCTCACCTAGCTGGTGCAGGTGCCCCAGACGCAGCAGGGCCAGTCTCCAGTCCTTCTGGGCTGACAGCAGGGACAGTAGCCATGCCTGGAGGATGAGGGGAATAAGAGACATGCAAAGTACAAATAGGAGGTCTGGAGTTTCTCCTGACCATGAAAAACTCCTGGCCGTAGTCATGACGACATACACCTGAACACACACACTCATCCACCCACCTTATTGGGCTGCCTCTCCACTCCTACACCACTGCTGTAGAGCACTGATGAGAGGTGTAGAGCTCTGTTGTTCCCCAGACAGCCAGCTTGCAGCAGAAGGGCCATTATCTTGTTAACTACTCCAGTGGATCCAGTGCTCTCTTGACGCAGCTTACGCAGAGACAAGGAGTACAGAGCCCTTCCCACTGATGCCAGATCAACCTTTCTGCCACCTGGGTATACAGTATAAACAATAACATTAGAGAGATTGCAACATCCTCATTAAATGGTGTTGATGGTGTTAACTGGTGGGACACCGTCGGAGGTTAAAATAATTGTAGAAGAGTATTATTATGACCAGCTCTTACCATGCTTGGTGGCCAGTATCTTTGCCAGATGAATTGCATAGCGTCTTTGAGGGGCATTGGGTGCCTCCCAGGGTTCACAGTGTGGTGTCACAGCTAGACGACATTTTAATGTCCACTCATGATAAGCATCCATACAGTTCTCTGGAAAACAGAGGTAGTTTCAGTTTGGATGGAGTGACACTAACTTTGTGAGCTACTGAATATTTTATACACCATCATGCCATCTAGTGGATATTACAAGTCATTACCAGACTCTTGTTTCTCTCTGGCTCGCAGTAAATATCCAGTCAATTTGACATGAAGCTCCAACTGAAATTCCTGACAGGACTGTAGCCATCCAGTCAAATTCAGAATCCTAATAGGGTCTGGAACAATGACTTCAGACTGTGGGAGACAAATGAATACAGGTGTAACATGTTTTGTTGAATTACAGATGGATTTGGATGTTTCTGAATGTGATTCTTACCGGCCTGACCTCAGGTATTCTGTTTCGATAGTACACCAACGGTCCATAATAACCTTTAATTCCTCTCATATATTGACCTCCACTGACCACAAAGTAGCCCTCCGTGTCATCCAGGTGTATAGGATCTCTGAACCTGTAGGAAACCAGTTCCATATTCAAAATGATGCTGACATGCTATAGCAGGGGTGGGCAACTCCAGTCCTCGAGGGCCTGATTGGTGTCACACTTTTCCTCCATCCCTAGCAAATACAGCAGATTAATCAAATTTCATTCTAAACTGAAGATCGTGATTAGGTGATTATTGGATTGAGGTGTGTTAGCTGGGGCTGGGGCAAAACTGTGACACCAATCAGGTCCTAGAGGACTAGAATTGCACACCCCTGTGCTATAGATTTCTTTATTTTGTTCTGTGTTCATCCTTACATGTGTTTTGCAGTATGAACCAAACGTTGCTGCCCATCTATGCACACCATGGTGACATCCACCTAAAAATAATCCAAAAGAAGAGTGAAGACATTACTGGTTAGACTCCTGAAACACTGATTTCCTGTCTACTGTGGGTATGGGTTTAATACTGACCATTCTGCCACGCAGCTCCACGTTGATGTGGCACCACTGGGCCAGGGGCACCTGAAACGGGCAAAGGAACGCTGAGGACCTCCCAGTCTCCCCATGCATCTGGACATGCAGCTGGCCTGCAGAAGACGTTATAACTAAGGAATAGGCATTATACTGGTATAATAATGCATCTGGCCATTTGAGAAGTGAGGATAGAAGAGCAATGTTACCTGATCTTTTAAGGAACAAATTGGGAGTGGCATAGTTATTTTGATAGTCTATGTGGTGAAAAACAGAACACAAGTTTTCCTGGCAGGATTGGGTCAGGAACACCCAGATGGAGAACGCACACCTGGCAACAGGAGAGAATAAAAGTATCAAATATTATCCTATGTTAATATCCCCAACATGAAGCCCACGTCTTTTAGCATGCACATACAGACTATGTAGCTAGTGGTCTTACCATGGAAAAGAAATATCTTGGAGTCGCAAGTACTCCTGGACCTCGTTGCTATAGGCATTTAACGTCTTGGTGATGCCAAAGTTCTCTCCAGTTGAGGCATACATGGACGACAACAAATGGACTGTCTCTGAATGGGAGATTATTTTGTGATAAAATGAGAAATGCTAGGATATAAAAGTTTGTATGAAGTTTGTTATAGTTTATAGACTAAATATGTTGAAAATGAATTACTGACTGAGCTGTCTTACACTACGAGACATTGTTTGACTATGACTGCTTTTAGTGTCTCAATGCTCTATTTGAGTGGTCCACAATGTGGTTTTTAAAATCTTTACTTTGTTTTGTCAACTATTGTATCATTGTGGACTCACATTTTTCTAAATAACTAACTCTACACTACAGTAATTACCTTGTTCCACAGGGCATTGTGAGGTGGTGGTCCTGCGGCTTAACCACAGCATCTGTGTAGCCCAGCCAGGGCAGAGTTGATGCTGCTTCATGGGGCGACTGAGAGGGGACGTGGGCTGCAAGCTGACCACCGCAGTGGCCTGGCCTGACCTGTAACTGTCCTCAGATCCCCCCTCACTGACTGAGGCACGCAGCATGCCACTGAGCACCCACTGAGAGTCAGGCACAACCCAGTCAGGCTGGTACACCAGCCAGTCAGGGAGGCTCAGTAGCAAAGTCCTAATCCGGTCCGGACCCGGCTCACAGCTCCAGTGTCTCTGGAATACCGTGGAGCTTACTCCAGTGTCATAAGACACCAGACACTCCACCAGCACCACAGCTGGTTTAGAACAGGAGTACAACACTTTCAGAGAGTAGCCAGGCACTGGCTCAGCTGGTGGGTTCAGGAACATCACATCTGAACCCCAAACCAGCTGTGTGGAGGGAGAGGAGGAAAGCCACCAAAATAGTATGTACATCGAAAGTTGAAACATTTCTTTCAAATTAAGCACCTAAATTGAAACATTACTGTGTGTGCGTATGACAGGTATTTTGAAAATAGATATAGTACAACATAGCCTACCTGTAAACTGAGATGAAACAGTAATAAACACTTATCCAAGTAATGCTGGTTCATGGTCCGACTGTGGGGGTGTTTAATTCCTTTAAAATGATGGCTGCTCAATAAAAAGTCGGTTTAAATGTTTTCATGCTGAGAAGCACACGAAAGACAAACACTAAAATATGTCAAATTAAAAGGTTAGCAGTAAAAACGCCAATAAAGGACCATATAGTCAAATCTAGTTTTAAAAGGGTGCGTTTGCTGTCCTTTTGACTGGAAGAAACCTGAGAAAGTTTTAATGACGAGAACCCGGACTAATATCCTGCTTTGTCCACAAGTGAAACAAGTGCTTATGTAAATATTGGAATAAATGCACACACAGCTCCACCTGTTAGCTGCGCTATCAGACGCGTGACGTGACTAATACACTGACGGGTTATTTGATATACGGAGCAGTCCAACTCGCCCAAATTTTCTCAATGTGTTAAGGCATTCGGAAATGTTTACACATTTAATACATATTGCGCTTGTGTTTTACTGTGAACTAGAGGGATAATAATGTTTTTTTTTTTTTTTTACATAAAATAAATAGCAATACCCAAGTCTGTTCATTATTCAGTGCCAATTACTCTAGAAAATCTGTGATACGATAACAGTTTACTCCTTGCTACTGTTTTGTGTGTTAGTATCCACTTATAGCACACCAAACAGAGCTCTTCGTATCTGATAAACAAAGGCCATGTCTTTCATTCAAAATAGTTTATTGCTATCATGCAGGAGTGCCATAAAAGTCTAGAGAACGTCACAGAAGATGCAACATTTTCTGTCTCTGTACAAATATATGTATTCATAAATAGAAGCTGAAAAGGAGGAGTCGGGAGTTAAAGTGGGGGTGGAGAGAGTCATGACGCTCGAGCTGACCTCTGTCTCAAGCCCATTATAGACGTTAATACAGTAGCTGACATGCATCAATACAACTCAGTGCAGTATCCTGGCAACAGACAGACACTCACAGATAGACGGCATAATTCATATTACAGCTGCATCGTGCAGAAGAGGTACAAATTACACTTTAAAAAGTACCAATAGGAAGTTCATGTTTTCAACTGATCAATGAAAGAAAATAATTCCATTTTTCATCCATACCATCAATCGCACTGTGTGAGGCCTCCATTGGGGGGCGATGGCGTTGTCTGGAGAACTGCTGTGGTTATTACAGATTCAGGAGCAGTCGAGCAAGTCAATTGTTTAGGAAGTTATAGGAGAGTCCCTACTACCAGAATGTATCGTGACATCCTTTTCTAAACCATGTGTGCCCTCAAAACCATTAATGGCAAGTGAGTTTATAATTGTGACCAGTAGATACCATTACTGTTATTGTGTGCTTGACTTTGGATCTATATAATGTGAATATAGGTGATCAGGGTAGTCTACAGTACAAGCTAAAGTAGCAAACACCTCTCCAGAATGCTCTAAACAGCTTGGGAGTCTTTGAAATACTAACGCTGCCTGAAACTCTCTGTCACCCACATAATTTCAAGCAATGTCAAATTGATCACCTTATTTTAGTTTGGAGTCCCCAGATAAAAAAAATGGAAGGCAGTGCTACTCATTCTAAAGCGGCCTCTAACGTACAGTACATATATAGCTGATGAGAAGAATAAAGGCCACTGGACCAGAGTCTTTGTTTTGGCATCTCCAACATCCACCTACAGCACTCCTAATGATTCACATGATATCTCTTACTCCTAATGATTCACATGATATCTCTTACTCCTAATGATTCACATGATATCTCTTACAACTGCAAAGTAGATTGATACAATTGGCAATTTGCAAATGTAGACATTTACTTCAATAAACATTTGACATTACATTCATATAGTTCAAGTAGTCCTTTTTAATAACTTTCCCCTCTATTAGGGAACTTAGATCGTGGACAATGACTTCTTGCACTGTGACACAGGCTACCTAGCTTTGTATGTGCTGGGGGTCTTCGAGGGGTTTAAATCAAGCACTTCTACATCACTTCCAAAAGGTGCACCATCCTAGGGAAATGTTTGCCTAGTGTGTTGCTGTGTCTGCAGTTGTACTGGAAGAGTTCTGACAACATTGATTGCTAGATTTCTAGTTAGCACAATTGACTCGGGAGGTTTTTGCAAGTATTGTTCAGCCCTTTTCAGCCCCCCTCTCACAACTGACCAACACTGACTACCATTAAGTACTTAAAAGGTCCATCTGACACCATTTTCTGTCAAACACATAACAAGGTGGTTGGAGATGAACCAAAAGAAACAACTGAGTTAAGTGTTGTCTGAGCAGAATAGGGACAAGAACCAAGCAAACACCTAGAAGCATTCAGAGAATATCAGTCAAACAAAGGTGAAGACATGCAAACTGATACAGGTTGAAGTAAACCAAAAGACATCCACCCAGGAGACTTGTTTCCCTTTGAGAGACTGGCACCCTTTCCTACTAAATAAATAGTGCTTTACATTCCACTATACAATACCACCCATTCCCAACATAATCAGGACAAAAATCATATAATCAGATAGCTGGTTGCTCCCAGTTCCTCAGGGAAAGTACCTACAAATCCATAAAGCCAAAGATTTGTGCCATCGAGTGAGACCAGTGAACAACCCAAAACAACTTCTCCAAAACAGAAACAATAATAAGTGAAACCTCTTTAATAGTCTTTAGTAGCCCTCGTTATTATTTCTTCTGTTTTTTGAAGATCTTGAAGGTGTGTTTCTTACGGCTGGCGACGGAGTCTGTGTCTTCTCCCGTGGAACCACTGTCTTCCTCCAGAGGGCTCTTCTTGGAAGAGAGCTGTGGGATGCGGCTGCTGCCCTTGGTCCCTGCGACCCCAGGCTGGCCCCCCGTGGGGGAGGAGGTGTCAGCGTCAGTGGAGTTGGGGCTGAGGGAGCGGGAGGACTCTGACATAGATATACCAACGAGACCAACATTCATCTCTCCCAGGCTGGCTGACTTCTCGATGCTGTACACCTTCTTCATCAGGATGGGGCTCTCTGGGACTGGCTCGGCCAGGGCTCCTCCTTCATGGACACGGTTCCCTCCGTTAGGGGTGTGGGCATGCAGGGAGGGCTCGTCGGAGGCGGAGCGGACGGGTTGGCCATACAGGAAGGAGGTGGGTTTCACCAGGTGGCCCTTGGAGCTGTAGGCGGACAGACGATCACCGATTTGGGAGAGGGACAGGGAGGAGTCTGAGTCTGAGCGGTTCAAATCCCTGTGGAAGAACAGAAGAGAGTCGGTGGAGGAACAGAGGTACAGTGAGGCCCAGTCCAGAGACATTCTATAGCCTCTACCCCCTAGGCACTTCAAGTAGACCTGAAAGAACTGGACAGATATAAGCAATGGTAGTATCTCCATTTTCCCCTCTGATAGGCTAGGTGGATTTTTTACCATCAGATGGAACGTCTACACATTTCTAATCCTTTCAGAACTATGGGGTAGAGGCCTATGGGGTACAGGCTGTTCTGGACTGAGCCTGACTGAAAAGTGGATCCAAGCTAAACCACTGCATGCTTGAAGTAATCTATCCAATGCCTGTAAAGCCAAGGACACAGTGGGCACTACTCGCCAACAGCAACTCCACATCCTGTTAGTAGTGCAGGCAGAGGGAAGGGTTGTTTGGGCTATCGAGAAAGACAAGAGTTGGGAGTGGATGGCAAAAACTAAAATATGAAATAATGAATTAGGCAGAAAAATGTATTTAACGAAAAAGTAATAATGCATAAGAATGTACGCAAAATGTCACAGGTTGCAAAATGGGTGAGTTATAGTTAGATGAAACAATCGTTTATGAAAATGAGAACACTGCAACCCAGATAAGAAAAAAAAAATATATATGAAACTATGGGGGGTGAAAACATAGGCGGAGAGAAAATCCCACGCGCATGCGGTGCGTGTGGAGGGAAGAGAGCAGAGGGGTACCCGAAGCTGCTGCTGCGCTGGAAGTCTGGGATGGTGTCCATGGGCTGAAAATAAGACGAGTGATAGACATGGGAGGAATGAGGAGTGGTGGAGTGTAAGGAGGAGGAGGAGGAGTGGAAGTGGGAGGAGTGGGGCTGACGGTAGGAAAGAGGTGGGGAGGAGGAGCAGATGATCGCGGGGTGCGAGACAGCCGAGGACAGGGGAGGCAGGGGGAGGGCCTCAAACTGTTGGAAGGACTGGCTGTGTGACTGTTGGAGGGTGGCCCTAGACCTGGATGAGTAGGAGGTACCGTCTCCCTGCTGCCCCGCCAACAGGCAGGTCTCTACCAACCTCTGGGAGCCCATGGCCAGCTGGGAGTCCATGTGGCGCTGACGCAGGGACATCATACTGGGAGCTATAGAGACAACACAGAACACCACCATTATCAACAACCACTCTCTGATTATATACACACACAACACACACAGCACAGGGTGAGGGACAAGAGTAGGCTGGAATTCGACTGGGAGGGCACTAGCAGAAGACATGGGTGTTTGAGACATTTCAGTATTGAATTAGTGTTGTTGACCTTTGTGTTGAGCAATTCAGTAATGTTCGGTTGGGAGAAATGCAAGTGATGGATGCAAAATATCTGATGTTCAAACACCTGGGCCTTAGCTATGCCAGTATTGACAAGAAAACAGGAGGGATGGCACTGTCTGGTGAGAAGTTTGTCTGGTGAGGATTCTTGCAGGGGGGCCGAAAGTTAAATCTTTCATCATAACCAACCCTTCCCCCTTCATTGTAGATCATTATTTGTAAAATCAGTCAGTGGCAGTATGTTGTGAGGGGGTCTAAGAACATTAGTCACTGGTGAGTGGAAGAGTGCTCTGGGTGATGAGGAAGAAGATTGAGGATCAGGCTAAGGAAGAAGAGCAAGTCATTGGACAGCTGGAGACAGTACGGCCCGGGGTATGTGGACGCAGCATGGAGAGTTTGCCTTATCCATCTACAGGCCCTGTCCCAGGCCAGAGTGTTACAGCTATATCCATCTACAGGACCTGTCCCATAGTGTTACAGCTATATCCATCTACAGGCCCTGTCCCATAGTGTTACAGCTATATCCATCTACAGGCCCTGTCCCAGGCCAGAGAGTTACAGCTATATTCATCTACAGGCCCTGTCCCAGGCCAGAGTGATACAGCTATATCCATCTACAGGCCCTGTCCCAGGCCAGAGTGATACAGCTATATCCATCTACAGGCCCTGTCCCAGGCCAGAGTGTTACAGCTATATCCATCTACAGGCCCTGTCCCATAGTGTTACAGCTATATCCATCTACAGGCCCTGTCCCAGGCCAGAGTGTTACAGCTATATCCATCTACAGGCCCTGTCCCAGGCCAGAGTGATGCAGCTATATCCATCTACAGGCCCTGTCCCAGGCCAGAGTGTTACAGCTATATCCATCTACAGGCCCTGCCCATAGTGTTACAGCTATATCCATCTACAGGCCCTGTCCCATAGTGTTACAGCTATATCCATCTACAGGCCCTGTCCCAGGCCATAGTGTTACAGCTATATCCATCTACAGGCCCTGCCCCATAGTGTTACAGCTATATCCATCTACAGGCCCTGCCCATAGTGTTACAGCTATATCCATCTACAGGCCCTGTCCCATAGTGTTACAGCTATATCCATCTACAGGCCCTGTCCCAGGCCAGAGAGTTACAGCTATATTCATCTACAGGCCCTGTCCCATAGCGTTACAGCTATATCCATCTACAGGCCCTGTCCCATAGTGTTACAGCTATATCCATCTACAGGCCCTGTCCCATAGTGTTACAGCTATATCCATCTACAGGCCCTGTCCCAGGCCATAGTGTTACAGCTATATCCATCTACAGGCCCTGCCCCATAGTGTTACAGCTATATCCATCTACAGGCCCTGCCCATAGTGTTACAGCTATATCCATCTACAGGCCCTGTCCCATAGTGTTACAGCTATATCCATCTACAGGCCCTGTCCCAGGCCAGAGAGTTACAGCTATATTCATCTACAGGCCCTGTCCCATAGTGTTACAGCTATATCCATCTACAGGCCCTGTCCCATAGTGTTACAGCTATATCCATCTACAGGCCCTGTCCCAGGCCAGAGAGTTACAGCTATATTCATCTACAGGCCCTGTCCCATAGTGTTACAGCTATATCCATCTACAGGCCCTGCCCATAGTGTTACAGTATGTGCTCTGTGGTTTTGACAGGGGTGGGTGACTCTAGGAGATAGAGGGAGGGAGGGTTGAGGTCAGGACGAGGGGTAGCTAAAAGGCCAACCAGAGTATTTCCTGAGGGACTGGCTGGCCGAAGATCACTTGCTCGCTGGTCCTTGAGCCAATTGGTGTCTGGGGGTCGACCAGAGACACGGACGGACACCGCAGCCAAAGAGAAGTGTTGGTGGAGGGAGAGGGGTAGTGAGGGGACGTTATTAGTGTGGATTAGAATACTTACTAGAGGACTGCAGTGACAGAGGTCTAGAAGGAGACTTCAGAACTAGAGCTCAGCTTACCGCTGCAGTTAGTATCAGCCCTCTCTAGGTCTGCTATAATCAGAACTCAGACAGTATCAGCCCTCTCTAGGTCTGCTATAATCAGAACTCAGACAGTATCAGCCCTCTCTAGGTCTGCTATAATCAGAACTCAGACAGTATCAGCCCTCTCTAGGTCTGCTATAATCAGAACTCAGTTACTGCTCAGTAGAGCTGATTACCAGGATACCATAGAACACAATGTTGACCAATTAAGTCAATAAACATGTTCCAATAAATATAATACATTTAGGTTACCAAGACAAGGACTAGAAATAACAACTAAAGTACGTTGTTCGCATCATAAGTCCCTTTGAGATCGTAACTGGTTAATAAAAGCTGTAGTTCTCCATTTCAAAAGAAGAAACCCTGAGTATTTAATTCCTTAGTGGCTGAAACAAGGTGATAAATGTGTACCCCCAGGGGAATGACTTGACAACAATAGAAAGCAAGGCTCTATGTAAGGAGAGAACTAAATGGTCTTCCAGGCAGCACTATGAGAGACTTTTAATTGAGTGCATGCACCATTGTGCCTTCCTCTTCCCCAAATTGGTCTAGATCAAAGCTAAACCTTATGAAGCTTATAGGAGGACAATGGCCTTTCATATTGCTTACTATTACTTCATGTTCAGTCCTTCATTTCAGCCGTGTCCAAACAGCACATTCCATTGGTCAGACTAGGAGACAACTGCTAAAAATAGATCAGCACAAAGATTTGGTGTCATGAAGTATGTATTTCTTCAGAGGTTCAATTTCCACAGCAATGGATATCAACATTGTGCACCTTGTTCTCATCTTACACTCCATCCCAGAAGTGAAATTCCCATATATCGAGGCACTCATTTCAAAATTGAGAGAAAATAAAAAAAACCCAACCAACTGTTAATATGTATAAAAAAAATACCAAAAAAATGTGAAATTACAATTCATACATTACAGATTTGCAAACACGGATCACATTTTGGGGTATTTTATTAGGATCCCCATTAGCTGTTGCGAAAGCAGCAGCTACTCTTCCTGGGGTCCACTGTGGGGCTCTCACTGTGGGACACTCTCAATCACAGACAAAACAACCCAGACAAGCACCCCGAATTCCTTCACAAACCGGGCTGCTCATTTTAATAAATTGAGATGATCGTTGATAATATTTTGTGTCTGTATGCTAATTTTCATATGAGGGTTGACTTTTGGATTTCCCCAGGAGGCCCTTGGTGTATTTAGGAGGTCTTTTGCTACAGAGTCCCACAGTGGGGCCGAGGGAGTCGGACCAGCCCTTACATTGCAGAGTACCGGGCGATATGATGTCCTCGTCCATGTCGTCCATGTCATCAGACATAATGAAGTGCTGGGGTGTGGCCCGGCCACCCATGAGGCTGGGGTCAAGGTTCAGGGTGGAGGCCAGGGAGGAGAGCCCAGGGTTATTGACGATGGTGAACCCAGTCAGAATCTCAATCTGCTGCCAGCGATGCAGCCTCTCCCTCAGAGCAGCAGTCACCTCACCCAGGGCTTGTCTGGATCCGAGGAGAGGAGGGGGCAGAGGAATACAAGCACAGATCACATTTTTACATTTACATTTTAGTCATTTAGCAGACGCTCTTATCCAGAGCGACTTACAGTAGTGAATTCATACATTTCATTTCATGCATTTTTTTGTACTGGCCCCCCGTGGGAATCGAACCCACAACCCTGGCATTGCACACACCATGCTGGCGTTGAACATAGATATAGAACATATTGGCTTTAGACAAATCCCAAAATACTCTATCTGTAATTAAACTCACTTGGCTGTCAGAATTTGGTGATCTACATTGTCCAGACAGGAGCTGTGTGCCACATGGAAGGTCCCAAAGATGGTGTTTCTCTTCTTCTTGATCTTCTCTGCCTGCAGTCACAAACACGATAAAACATTACTCCCAGGTTCGGTCAACTCTGTCACAATAAGGGTCCAGAGTTTCTCCTGCTCACATTGTCAGATACATCTCCTGGCCCTACTCATACGGTATATCTA
The DNA here is from genome assembly GCF_901001165.1 of Salmo trutta. Lineage (NCBI taxonomy): Eukaryota > Metazoa > Chordata > Actinopteri > Salmoniformes > Salmonidae > Salmo > Salmo trutta. The sequence continues at coordinate 34,728,909 of NC_042982.1, forward strand.
GTCCCCATACTGTATACAGTGCGTTTGGAAAGTATTCAAGCCCCTTCCCTTTTTCCACATTGTTACAGCCGTATTCTAAAATGGATTAAAAAAATGTTTTCCCTCAATCTACACACAATAACCCATAATGATAAAGAGAACAAGTTTTTAGAAAATGTTGAAAAATTATTAAAAATAAAAACAAAAATACCTTATTTACATAAGTATTCAGACCCTTTGCTATGAGACTTGAAATTGAGCTCAGGTGCATCCTGTTTCCATTGATCATCCTTGAGATGTTTCTACAACTTGATTGGAGTCCACCTGTGGTAAATTCAATTGATTGGACATGATTTGGAAAAGCACACACACCAGTCTATAAAAAAGTCCCGCATGTCAGAGCAAAAACCAAGCCATGAGGTTGAACGAAATGTCCGCAGAGCTCCGAGACAAGATTGTGTCGAAGCACAATGGGGAAGGGTACCAAAACATTTCTGCAGCATTGAAGGTCCCCAAGATTTCTTAAATGGAAGAAGTTTGGAACCACCGAGACTCTTCCTAGAGCTGGCCACCTGGCCAAACTGAGCAATCGGGGGAGAAGGGCCTTGGTCAGGGAGGTGACCAAGAACCCGATGGTCACTCTGACAGAGCTCTAGAGTTCCTCTGTGGAGATGGGAGAAACTTCCAGAAGGACAACCATCTCTGCAGCACACTCCACCAATCAGGCCTTTATGGTAGAGTGGGCAGACAGAAGCCACTCCTCAGTAAAAAAGGCACATGACAGCCCGTTTGCCAAAAAGCACCTAAAGGACTCAAAGACCATGAGAAACAAGATTCTCTTTTTCTGATGAACCCATGTTTGAACTCCTTGGCCTGAATGCCAAGCGTCACATCTGGAGGAAACCTGGCACCATCCCTATGGTGAAGCATTGTGGCAGCATCATGCTGTGGAGATGTTTTTCAGCGGCAGGGACTGGGAGACTCGGGAAAGATGAACGGAGCAAAGTACAGAGAGATCCTTGATGAAAACCTGCTCCAGAGCACTCAGGACCTCAGACCGGGGAGAAGGTTCACCTTCCAACAGGACAACAACCCTAAGCACACAGCCAAGACAACGCAGGAGTGGCTTCGGGACTAGATTCTGAATTATCCTTGAGTGGCCCAGCTAGAGCCCAAACTTGAACATCTCTGGAGATACCTGAAAATAGCTGTGCAGCAACGCTCCTCATCCAACCTGATAGAGCTAGAGAGGATCTGCAAAGAAGAATGGGAGAAACTCCCCAAATACAGGTGTGCCAAGCTTGTAGCGTCATACCCAAGAAGACTCAAGGCTGTAAATCACTAACAAAGGTGCTTCAAAGTACTGAGTAAAGGGTCTGAATATTTATGTAAATGTTATATTTCATTTATTTTAATACATTTGCAAAAATGTATAAGAACCTGTTCCTGCTTTGTCATTATGGGATATTGTGTTTATATTGATGAGGGGGAAAAAAACTATTTCATCCATTTTAGAATAAGACTAACGTAACAAAATGTGGAAAAGGTCAAGGGGTCTGAATACTTTTCAAATGCACTGTATCTAGCCCTCATGCGGTATCGCTATCTCTAGTCTTCATGCGGTATATCCAGTCTTCATGCGGTATATCCAGTCCTCATGCGGTATACCCAGTCCTGTGGCATCTCACCCCTTCTTTAGCCACCAATAGCTGCTTCTCAGCGTTCTGCTTCTTGATGTTGTAGTACTGCACCTCCACCTCGTGGGTGAGCTGCAGCCACTTCTGGAGGGACTCTGGTGGGGACCAGCTGCAGCGAGACTCCAGCTCCTTCTCTGCCTTCTTGAGGGCCATGCGCACCTGCACACACACAATCACAATGTCAACATACAGCACATAACTTCTTATTGACTCCATACAGCAGCGAAAGGAACACACCAAAGTCCACACTTTAAGGTCAAAGTCCAACACACAAGTTGAGTATTCAGGACAAATTCCCACACTGTGACAAGTCTCTCTGGTGTGGATGTGGAGGTGGGGATGGGAGAGGGAAACGTGATCTCATTGGCTCGTGAAAGCTAGCACTCTCTTTGTCTCCTGACAGCCTCATTAAGAGCTGTGCAAATGAGCCCAGAGCCACAGAGGCATCCAGCCGCCCTTAGACTCAATCACTGCCAAGCCTTAATGGAGCAGCACTGGGCCAGCCAGGGGAGCAGAGGGCCTGTAAGCCATGTGCACAGGAAGAGTTAGGGCTGTATATGGGGCCATGTGACATCAGAGTGGTTCTCCTCTGATCAGGCAGGCACGAGGGCTGACCTGGTTTGACCTCCACTGGGACACGACAACAAGAGAACAAACCTCCAGAGAAACCCTCCAGATGAAATGAGCATTCCAAATCCTCTGAAGAACTAGGCCATGGTTTAGGGTATGGTGCAATGGGCCCTGCAGTCAGGAGCTGTGAATCTAATTGTTATGTCATATGAAAGCATTCAGAGCTGATTCAAAATATTCTCTGGCTGATTATGTGTGAAAATGGAACAAGAATATTAATGCATTTTTTGATTTTCCTGAAATTTAGCACAGTGGTTCCTTTGCAGGAAGTAGGCTAAATAAAATAAATCCTCTTCCTAAGCATGCATGATAAAAATACTAAAAAGAGGGAGCTATCTCAGGCCCTTTCTCTAGTCATATATTGAGAACGGAAATCAGATAAAGGAGTGACTATTGCTTCCTCCAGCAGACTGCTGGTCTCAGGAGACCATAGTGATAGTAGCAGATTGATGAGAGAGTACACATCATGAGCCCTCTGTTCACCTGCCTTGTGTGGGCTGACCGCTGCTTCCTTCCCTGAGCTGAGTGGGAGTTATGCCTACTGATCACATTCGGCATCTAACCCATCTAAATATATAGCTGGTCCCTAGAATATAGACTGGTTAACAGGGTTCAGTCAGTTGGAGTGTCTCTCCTCTTGGGCTTTACTCTACAGGTTTCTGTTACTGGCCTCAACCACACCTTGTCTCTCAACAAGTATCCCACAAGAATAATTCCCCCTCAACCACATGCATTGGTTCTCCACCCGTCCCTCTCCAAAGTGGTACAGTCCAGTACCTGGTCCAGCTCCTCCTCGGCGTATTTCTGCCGACTCAGCTCGTTCTCGGTGCCCTCGCGGAGCTCCTTCAGCCGTTGGGCCTCCTGCTTGGCACAGTTAATCTCATCCCTCAGCTTCTGTTCCAGGTTCACCTTCTCCACCTCCACCGTACGGTGCTCCTCCTGGGCTATCTGCAGCCTGGGGGAGGGGGAGGGAGAGAGTGAGTGAGAGTGAGAGCAAGAGAGAAATAATAAGACAAGGAAAAGCATGAGATGTAATCTGTTCTTTTCCTGATCACATGGCCTGACCAGGAAGAATTCTAGGGTCTTGTTACAGGTGCTAGTAATCAGTGACAGGGGCAAACAATAGAAGTGCCTGTATCTTTTTACTACTAGATGCCAGGGAGACTGGCATGTCCACATAGCATCCTCCAAACAGCTGTCCTTGGACCTCGATGCTCCTGGCTATAAAGAATGACCACTATAGAGCCAAGGAAGCCAGGGATCCATCACTGGAGAGCTAGGAGTCTCTGTCGTCCTCTGATTTATATGCTACATGTAGTTGAGATTCCCCGGGCAGACAAAGACATGGTTTGTTTTCCAGGCAGGGTCCAGTTTCAAGAGCTAGCTACAGTAGTGGAAGTACACTGCCTCCAGCAGCCTGTTGCCTTGTAACTACATCAAACAGTTGAGCACTAGTTTGTTGTTACGGAATGTAAGCCTAACACAGGGATTTCCATGCTTCCTTGACATTTCTCTCTCTCTCTCACACACACACACACACACACACACACACGAAAAACTACAAAATAACATAAATGCATTATTCAGTGGAACTAAAGCAAGGGAGATCACAGATCATGCAGTCAAGAGAGAGAGTCTACTCACTCTGTAGACAATGCCATGAGGCTTAACACCAGCCCAGCAGTAGGCTAAGTATGTAAGTGACTGTGTGTAACGATAAAATGAGGGGCTTGCATCTTACAGTACGTGGCTGAAAACAATGGCTAACGTGTAGAGGGCAGCTGTCAGACCGCTGAATGACATCAAGGCTTGGACAGGCCAGGCCAGGAATGGGAGCCCCAGTTGGCCTTTCTGTGTTGGGATTATGGTGCTCTTCTTCTGCCACAGTAGAATGAGAATGTACTGTATTACCGTCATAAACATGTGGTCCCCAGCGCCTCAGACATCACTATATCAAGACCAACATGGAGTCCATTTGTGGGATGGCTGGCTTTGTCATGCTGGGCTAGTGCAGTGTCACGTCACACTATCCTGTGAGGTCTGTCACAAGACCACAGTTCAAACACACAGAGGGCCCACAGGGAGAGATAGGACTGTAGATATTCATGTTATCCACAGGGAGACTGCTTTAGCTTGTATACAACCTAGGCTGCTATGTTTTAAAGAGATCACATCATATATTTGAGATTATCAATATCTGATTAGAATTGGTCCATTGAAATTATTAAGAGAATTTCAATTTATATAAACTAACCTGAATTCATGGAGTATCCGCACGAGTTACAAAATCAATGAGTAAGAGTGATAACAGGTTTTACACGGTGTGGGTTGAGAGAATGCTGTTTTACACCACCAGAGAGCAGCCTCCTCCCACCAGAGGTAGAGGAGGTAGAGCTGCAGTCAAGAGGAGCCTGACGAATCACCCTGAATTGAATTATGCTGCTCTATTACATACATTGTCTGAATCTGCCATCCTATATGTTGTTTGTGTGACTTCATTTCAAAATGTGGGGAGTGTTATGCAAAAATTCATCAGCGATTCGATAGCCTAACAAATCTAAGTATCGAAGTTGACAACATAACCATGGAGGTTGGCTCTGGCCCAACCCATTAGTTTCTGGGGCCAATCAGAATGGTCAGAATGTGTTGCACATTGTAGAAATTGTCAGGGAGGGAGGCAAATCCAGACTGATCATGGAGAAGAAACATCTGTTGGCTGGAATGATGTGGATGGGTAGCTAGGCAACAGTGAAAGGTGATCCTGGGGTCTGAGGATGGAAAATGTGGGCAGTGGGCCCTCCCACAAATGCTCTCGACCCTGACCTCTACCATTCACTAGCCACAGCTCCAGCAGCAACAACGGCAGGGCAGGCAGGCACTCCACTGAGAGAAGACCAATGCGGACACTCAGCCCCACTGCACTGCACTGCAGGGTCCAACAAAGGACTTATGTACTGTACAAGCGAACATCATCAAAGCCTATTTGCAGGACCAGCTCAGTACCTCCAGGCTGTAACCGGGCTGATATAGATTTGCATGAATAGCATTCCTACGAGAAAGGGCCTGAGACTAGTTTTAAATCAATGTCATTTATGAGCAACTGGAAAATGAGCAGCAGAATGCGGAGAGATATATATATCTATATCTATATCTATATATTCAGGTCTAATCCTGAATGCTGATTGGTTAAAACTGCATTCCAGCCTGTCTATTCCACAAGTTACCACCAGCTAAATCTATGATGTTAAAGTGCCTATTTACTCTGTTCCATCTGACTGCACAATCCACTGTCTCATCAGCCCAGCCAGGCAATTTATACACTTGATCTCCACTATAAAAAGCATCTAGACATTATCTCACGCTTCTTTTAGAATAACATTTCGTTTTCAACAGTGGAGATTTGTATAAACCTTTGTCTCTCCAACATTTGCAACATTGTTCTAATATTCAAATTTGATCTCCAGCTGTCCCATAGTAATGAACGTTTCGGGAGTGGGGACGAGACAGACTGGCTAAGAAATGCTGCCTGTCTAAATTATGGATCAGCTGGCATCCTTTTCATGGATACACTGCATTTGGAAAGTATTCAGACCACATGACAGCCTGTATTTGAGGAGTTTCTTCCATTATTCTCTGCAGATCCTCTCAAGCTCAGGTTAGATGTGGAGCTTCGCTGCACAGCTATTTTCAGGTCTCTCCAGAGATGTTTGATCGGGTTCAAGTTCAGGCACTGGCTGGGCCACTCAAGGACATTGAGACTTGTCCCGAAGCCATTCCTGCATTGTCTTGGCTGTGTACTTAGGGTCGTTGTCCTGTTGGAAGATGAACCTTCGCCCCAGTCTGAGGTCCTGAGCGCTCTGGAGCAGGTTTTCATCAAGCATCTCTGTACTTTGCTCCGTTCATCTTTCTCACATTCCTGACTAGTCTCCCAGTCCCTGAAAAACATCCCCACAGCATGATGCTGCCACCACCATGCTTCACCGTAGGGATGGTATTGGCCAGGTGATGAGCGGTGTCTGGTTTCCTTCAGACGTGACGCTTGGCATTCAGGCCAAAAAGTTCAATCTTGGTTTCATCAGAACAGAGAATCTTGTTTATCATGGTCTGAGAATCTTTTAGGTGCCTTTTGGCAAACTCCAAGCAAGCCGTCTTGTGCCTTTTACCGAGGAGTGGCTTCCGTCTGGAAACTACCATAAAGGCCTGCAGGGATGGATGTCCTACTGGAAGGTTCTCCCATCTCCACAGCAAAAATGTATACAAACCTGTTTTCGCTTTGGCATTATGGGGTATTGTGTGTAGATTGATGAGGGAATACATTTATTTGATACATTTTAGAATAAGGCTGTAACATAAAATTTGGAAAAGTTGAAGGGGTCTGAATACTTTCTGAATGCACACGGTATACTGTATGAGGACTAGATATACCGTATGCACTGTATACAAAGAAATGTCAATTGAAAAAAGATAAAACTAAATGGAGTGCAGCTAGTTTGCAGTCTTTCCAGCTTCAGTTTGAAGTGATTGTGTTAGCTGTGTTGTTGGCTAGCTCCTCTGAACAACAGTGTCCTGACGAGAGAGCACATTTTCTATGCCAGGCGAAATTGCACCTCATTAGCTCATTGTTATGGATGTATCCAAATAATTATCATCATTAAACAGCTTAAACAAATGCAAATGTAGCTACTTTGCTGTTATTCTGGCTGCACTATTTGACGTGACCGTAAATTAGCCAAAGTTGGTTAGCTAGCAAGCAAGGGATAAGAACGTTGCCAGTCAGTATCGCAATGGAACATATAGAACGAACACCTGGGTTGCGTCCATAGATACAGAACAAAAAGACTGAATGATTGGGTCGCGTCTCTGGCAACGGAACCAATAGAATGAACAACTAGGCGGTTTGGGTAGCAACCCTAGATTTGTGTCGGGACTATATCTTGGGGAAGGATGAAATAGTATGAATAAATTCCCCCCAAAAAATGTTAATTAAAATATGTCAATCATTATTTGAATATGTTTGTAACCCATTGTAAAAAAGTGATAATGCCCTCGCAGCCAGTGTTTGGAGGATATATTGGCGCATTTCAACTTTGTCTCGGGCCTAACATCCGTGCCAATATGTGCTCCAAACACAGGCTTCTCTGGGATTATCACTTAAATATACCCATCAAGAGGCATATATGGGAGGTGTATAAACACAATATCCATCACCCACGTCATCTAATGATCCTGTTTAGTAGAGACGTGTCCTTGTCCTGCACACTACACTACACACACTACGGCAGACACACACACTACGGCAGACACACACACTACGGCAGACACACACACTACGGCAGACACACACACTACGGCAGACCTCCGTCCACATAGGAGTGAGTAAGTGGTGGAGGTGACATGGAAAGCGTGTGAAGAGGTAATGCCTGGCACCAGCTGGTGTTGTTAAAGACACCCAGAGTACAAACGAGGTGAAATAGGCCTACCGCTCCATGGAGAGCCCCCTCCCTCCCTACATCCGTCCCACAGCAGTTAAAACGGAAGGCTGAGGCTCGTGGCCAGGCGACTTGATCCGGCGACGGGATCTCCCTTGAAGGTCTGGCCAGACAGCAGCTGGCAGCAGGAAGCAGGAACGGCTAAAGACACAGAGGAGATGACCCCTCTCCCCAGCAGAGCACAGGAGACATTGCCAGCCTGTCCACCCAGTCACACTGAGTCACCCTGTCTTGCATGTTCTCTTCCCCTGCTTCCATTACAGGGCTCACATAGGAGACATGTTTGCCTGTCTCCTCAAGTCCAGACAGTCAGTCTGTGTGCTCCCATTCACTGTTACAGTAACAAGTGTTTAACAGGAGGGTAGCAGGCATCTCAATGTCAATGCTTTGGTTTGCTGTGGTATAACAACTGTAGACGAAAGTCTACAACCTCATTAGGTACAAACTACAAAACAGCAACAATACATTACATACATACATACATACATACATACATACATACATACATACATACATACATACATACATACATACATACATACATACATACATACATACATACATACATACATACATACATACATACATACATACATACAATACATACATACCATACATACCATACAATTTGCACATGAAATTATTGTCATTTATAAGACACTGTCACTAGGTGTTTCAGAGAGTTGCAGCCTCATCTGAATGTCCCACAGCAGGGGGTGAGATGGATTTAAACACAGACAACATGGTGGCGTGAGGAATGCCAGAGATGTTTTACTATCACAGTGAATGAACGGGGAGGGCATTACTAACCCCTGTTCCCAACTGACAGGATGTGATATACAAAGTTTCTGTCTGGGGAGAGAGGGACGTCGAGAGGTATAACATGTCTCTGTTCCAGGGTTGCTCTCCTCTCAGTACAGGACACAGCCCCGGTAAAACTCTCAGCTAGCAAGGCTATGGAACACACAGCTCGCCCGTGCAGAATCAATGACCTGGTAGCAAGGACAGCAGATGGGGCCTCTTTATGGCTAGGCTAAGTTGGTGGATCAGTAGGCCTACGCCACAGGAGGTTGGCTGGTGGACAAGCTTGTGGCAATGGCTGGAGTGGAATAAGTACAATGGTATCAAACACATGGTTTGCAGGTGTTTGATGCCATTCCATTAGCTCTGTTCTGGACATTATTATGAGGTGTTCTCCAGTCAGCAGCCTCCTGTGTACGAGTCAGCATTGAGCCATAGATGAACAGGAGGATGTGAAAATAATCCATCTCCATGCTGTCGTCAGAAAGCATGAATATAGGCAGTGCTAATGGCAGAAACTACAGTGTTCTACACATGTTCATACTGTTTCTGTACCATACCGGGGATACGGCGTTACCAGAAGTGCATACAAGAGGCACTATTTCAAATTCATATTACAAATAAGAAACAGTGACACACAAAACTATTTAGGCAACAAAGATCTTGATCCTGGAGGGGATTGAATCTCTCTGCTCTGGTCCCGTGTGGCTCAGTTGGTAGAGCATGGTGTTTGCAACGCGAGGGTTGTGGGTTCGATTCCCACGGGGGACCAGTACGGAAAAAAAAAAATGTATGCATTCACTACTGTAAGTCGCTCTGGATAAGAGCATCTGCTAAATGACTAAAATGTAAATGTAAAATGTAAGAAGCTTGATCTTGACACATAGCCACTTAGCTAGAAAGTTAGCAAACCAAATGCATAGCCGAAGCTGGATATAATTTATTTGACATATCTTACATTTCTTATAGTTATACTTAACTTCTTGTTATAACCAGTGGCGTAGTACGTTTTTTTTTTAAAGGTATTCGAAGATCATGTTGTCTGTATTTCTACAATGTCCTGGTATAGGGTTTATCGCCCAAGCCTAGACTGCAGCTTAAAAAAGGGGAGGACAGCCAGGCAGTCTGCCTGCCAGGGGAAAGCGCTTGAGCCTCCTGGCAGGGGAAAGAGTTTGACCTTCCTGGCTTGTCCCCATGCCCTGGAATGGCAAATGAGCCTGTTGGTCTGTATTCAACAGCCACACTACACCAAGCTGCAAGACATACTTTCCGCTCCCCTGTCACGATACAGAAACACCCACCCACGCACACCCCACCAAAGCAGCTGTGCGGGGTACTATAATACTAGTGACCAGGACAGAAGCCAGAGAGAGAGGGCCACAGAAGAGGGAGTTGAGCTATAATACTAGTGACCAGGACAGAAGCCAGAGAGAGAGGGCCACAGAAGAGGGAGTTGAGCTATAATACTAGTGACCAGGACAGAAGCCAGAGAGAGAGGGCCACAGAAGAGGGAGTTGAGCTATAATACTAGTGACCAGGACAGAAGCCAGAGAGAGAGGGCCACAGAAGAGGAAGGGGAGTTGAGCTATAATACTAGTGACCAGGACAGAAGCCAGAGAGAGAGGGCCACAGAAGAGGAAGGGGAGTTGAGCTATAATACTAGTGACCAGGACAGAAGCCAGAGAGAGAGGGCCACAGAAGAGGAAGGGGAGTTGAGCTATATTTCCACTAGATCCCAATGGGAGAAACCAAAGACTTCAGTTTCTCTCTCCGAGTCAAACCACACGCATATGCTAACTCAGATTTCAAAAGGTGTTTGCGGAATAATCATTAAGAAAAATAATTTCCATGGACAGGTGACAACAAGTTCCCCTTGTGATCAGCTGTGAGGCTTAGTTCAGAGGATGTTCATTGCTGTTCCATAGAGATCACCTCCACTCTGTGCGGACAGGATTTTGTGTCCTCGCGTAATGACTGCACTAAAAGTTTGGACCCCAGGAAGAGTAGCCACTTAATTGGGGATCCTAATAAATACTACATCTCTAGAATGAGGAACTCAACTGATGGCCTCAGAACAGTTAAACTTCCACCTTCTGTTTCCGTTGGATTATGGATTGGCCTTTCAACATGACAAACTTGAAAAAGCTGCTAATTCTTGACTAAATGGACACTGACTGTCCCCAAATTCCCACCACGACGTCAAGCCACCACGACATCAAGTAGGAGACGTTTTATTATGAGAACAGCAAACCAATATGATTAACCTGCTAATGAAGCAGGCCTAATAGAGAGAGCCTAGATTAGTACCAAAAACAACATAGCATGGAACTGGCTGATACAATGAAACACCATCAGATAAATGAGGCGCCATTAGAATTCTACAATGACATAATTCAGTCACTACTTCTATGGGCTTACATTGGCCTGCTTCCTTCTGCTACAGTGGCTGAAGGGAAAGACACTCACTTCTTCTGTAGATCATGCAGGCTCTGCTCAGCCCTCTGTAGGCCATCCAGGTCCGTCATCATCTTCTTCATGTGGTCCTTGGAGTAACGGTTCTGGATGTAGGCGAACCAGCAGCCTCCAATGCCGATCACTATGGACACCACCAGCATGAAGTCCTTCAGGTGGTTATGTCTGTTCACTGGGGAGAGAGAAAAGTGTTAGGTTAAATGGATACATCAGTATTTTGGCAAAGAAGCCCTTTATTTACTTCCCCTAGCATTAGCGCAATGAATGGAAGTCTACGGTAACTGTTAGCATGCTAGTGGATACCATTGCCTTCCAGTTATTGCACTGACCCTAGTTAGCATTGGCTCGCGAAACTACCTCCAACTTCCTTCATACTGGATGCAGACACATAAAATGGTCTACATGAGTTCATCTGACTCTGGTTAAGTAGATAAAGGCCTAAATGTATCCTTTAAAGAATAGCACACATTGTATGGCGGTAACGTTTTCGGATTGTCCCTTCATCTCATTGGTGGTGAACTAATCATGTGAAAATGTGAAACAATGAATTCAAGTCATGATACTGTACTGTGGCGAGGTCAGTCCAATAGAGATGTGTGATAGTAGTGTGTGTGTGCGCGTGTGTGTGTGGGGGGGGGGGGGGGGGGGGGGGGGGGTTGAGGAGGCACCAGGCCAAAAGACCAAGATAAAAGGCAGATTAACACGCTATTTCAGTCTGCTAAAAGACGCTGAGGAACACATTGAGAACACGAGGACATGGGAGTTTACATTTACATGAGGCAACGAATCAATCCCCCGGCCCTGGCCGCCACCATCTCACCCTTCCTGTCCTCTGAGGGATTGACTCGGCCCGGGTAGAGAGGTGTGAATGTCCTCGGTCATAATGTTGCCATCCTAAGGGATCCAGAACAGTCCCATTCCTCAGTCACCGAAAAGCACGCCAGCCAGGAAGGCAGCAACTAACCCTCATGTAAAATTAGCCACAACGCCTTAGACACGATCCATCATCCTTAAAGCACAGAGAGACAAAGGATTACAAAGCCCATTCTCTTAAAGCTGTGAGCCGCCGTAGGGCCTGGAAAGGGATAAGATCTACGCAAACACATAGCATAACCTATTAGCAAACACAGCGCTTATTTCCTGGAGTGAAACAAAAGAGGAAGTGGAGTGTCAGCTAAAGCCTGGGCCTGGCATCCCTCTCTATAAAGGCTCAGAGGGCGTGTCAACTTACAAACAAGCCTTACACACTAAGCTCTCTCTGCTGGCTGTTACTGACATGGAACAAAGACCTCCCTCCGTCTCGCAGAAAAACAACATCCCCTGACACAAGGCTCCCTTTAATGTCACCAACATAGGGTAATGTGCTCATCATTAGGCAAGCAATATTTGCTTGCCCTCCATCATGAGTCAAGAGCTCTGTGTGGGCTCTTGTAGCCTTGCCTACACAATTCAGTACAAACACAGTTGGCCATTGACAGTGGAACTTGGCCGGATAGTGGTGAATGACTAGACTGGTGTCGGGCCAAAGATACAGCAACGAGGAAAAACATACGAGGGGGAAGTAGCTTGGCTATAAAGTTCTAGGGCAGGCGTCCCCAATTACAGTCAGCTGTGGACATACTTTTCCTTGAGCGGATGGTCGGGGGGCCGGATCATAGTTATAAATAATTTGCACACTGCAAATTGACAGCAGAAACCCAAACAGATATAGTATTTGACAAAAACAGAATCATTTCTAACCTTGACTACATTGGGATACAATCACATAAGCCTCTATTTAGGCGTGGGAATACTTGGGAACAGATTTCGTAAATTAAAAATCACTTTGCACTGATTTCCTTTTGATTTTAAAGTTATGTCCAACTAACGTTTGTTTGTTTCTTGATTTGCTGAGAGAAATTGGGGGCAAAATAAAAATCACTTGTGGGAAAAATTTGGCCTGCGGTCTGCCTATATGGGAACAATGCACTAGGGCTTCCTACAGTAACAGTACAGCAGAGCTGTGTGTGTCTGTGGCTCTGTGGTCTGACAGAGGAGAGACAGCAGGGTTCATAATATTATTAATGATCTAATATACACTACATGAACAAAAGTATGTGGACACCTGCTCGTAAAACATCTCAATCCAAAATCATGGGCATTAATATGGAGTTGGTCACCGCTTCGCTGCTAGAACAGCTTCCACTCTTCTGTGAAGGCTTTCCACTAGATGTTGGAACATCCATTCAGCCACAAGAGCGTTAGTGAGGTCCGGCACTGATGTTGGGCGATTAAGCCTGGCTCGCAGCCGGGGGTTCCAATTCATCCCAAAGGTGGGGTTGAGGTCAGGGCTCTGTGCATGCCAGTCAAGTTCTTCCACACCGATCTCAACAAACCATCTCTGTATGGACCTCATTTTGTGCATAGGGGCATTTTCATGCTGAAACAGGAAAAAGCCTTGCCCAAACTGTTGACACAAAGTTGGGAGCACAGAATTGTCTAGAATGTAATTGTATGCTGTAGAGTTAAGATTTCCCTTCACTGGAAGTAAGGGTCCAAGCTCGAACCATGAAAAACAGCACCAGACCATTATTCCTCCTCCACCAAACTTGACTGTTGGCACTATGCATTCAGGCAGGTAGCGTTCTCCTGGCATCTGCCAAACCCAGATTCGTCTGTCGGACTGCCAGATGGTGAAGCGTGATTCATCATTCCAGAGAACGCGTTTCCACTGCTCCAGAGTCAATTGGTGGCGAGCTTCACACCACTCCAGAAATTATTTTCTTTGGAGACTGCATGGCTGTGTGCTCGATTTTATATACATCAGGCCAATCATCCGTTCCCTCCCACAGGAAAAGAACTCCCTCTCGCGTTGTTGTCATGACATTTCATTTCAGTGTCTTCATGCTCAATTTGCAGTGGGTCTGCAGCATTAGAATCCAACTCTTCATCTGTGGAAGACCAGACAGTGCAGAGGAATATATGATCCCTAAGGTCATACTCAACTAAATCATTTGAATCTCCTGTTGCTATAGTCCAATTACTGGTGGTTGAATACAACCATTTTAAACACACACAAACATGTACAGGTAACTGCCAGCATAAAACAGGTAACTGCCAGAATAAAGGAAACACTTGAGTAAATGAGGGACACAAAGTATATTGAAAGCAGGTGCTTCCACACAGGTGTGGTTCATGACTTAATTAACATCCCATCATGCTTAGGGTCATGTGTAAAAATGCCCAGATGCCAATTATTTTGGCTACCATGACTAGAATAGATCTCAGTGACTTTGAAAGACAAGTCTCAAAGGAGCATAGGGGGTTTAACAGGTGTGTGTGCATGTGTCTCAGTCAGCAGATCTTAACCCAATTAAACACTTAATCAAATTTTATTGGTCACATACATGGTTAGCAGATGTTAATGTGAGTGTAGTGAAATGCTTGTGCTTCTAGTTCAGACAGTGCAGTAATATCTAACAAGTAATCTAACAATTCCCCAACAACTACCTAATACACACAAATCTAAAGGGGTGAATGAGAATATGTACAAATAAGTACATGGATGAGTGATGGCCGAGTGGCATAGGCAAGGTGCAATAGATGGTATAAAATACGGTATATACATGTGATATGGGGCGGCAGGTAGCCTAGTGGTTAGAGCGTTGGGCCGGTAACCGAAAGGTTGGTGGATCACATCCCCGAGCTGACAAGGTAAAAATCTGTCGTTCTGCCCCTGAACAAAATCTGTTCCTCATTCACCCCTTAAGAATTTGTTCTTAACTGACTTGCCTAGTTAAAGGTTAAATAAAATAAATAAAAATGAGTAATGTAAGATATGTAAACATTATTAAAGTGGGAGATTCTGGAAGCGGCACCTGAGATGGCGTTTTCCACCAACACCAAATGATAGAATGTTGTCGCATCCCTCCAATAGAGTTCCAGACACTTGTAGAATCTATGCCAAGGCGCATTGAAGCTGTTCTGGTGGCTCGTGGTGGCCCAACGCCCTATTAAGACACTATGTTGGTGTTTCCTTTATTTTGGTGCCTTGGGAAAGTATTCAGACCCATTGACTTTTCCACATTTTGTTATGCCTTATTCTAAAACATTACATTTTTTCCTTCAACAATCTACACACAATACCCCATAATGACAAAGCAAAAACATATTTATGAAATATGACAATTACATAAGTATTCAGACTCTTTATTCAGTACTTTGTTGAAGCACCTTTGGCAGCAATTAGCCTTGAGTCTTCTTAGGTATGACACTACAAGCTTGGCACACCTGTATTTTGTGTTTCTTCTTTGCAGATCCTCTCAAGCTCTGTCAGGTTGGATGGGGAGCTTTGCTGCACAGCTATTTTTAGGTCTCTCCAGAGATGTTTGATCGGGTTCAAGTCCGGGCTCTGGCTGGGCCACTCAAGGACATTCAGAGTCTTGTCTCGAAGCCACTCCTGTGTTGTCTTGGCTGTGTGCTTAGGGTCGTTGTCCTGTTGGAAGATGAACCTTTGCCCCTGTCTGAGGTCCTGAGCGCTCTGGAGCAGGTTCATCAAGGATCCCTTTATACTTTGCTCCGTTCATCTTTCCCTCAATCCTGACTAGTCTCCCAGTCCCTGCCACGATGCTACCATCACCATGATTCACCGTAGGGGTGGTGCCAGGTTTCCTCCAGACGTGACGCTTGGAAATAAGGTCAAAGAGTTCAATTCTGGTTTCATCAGACGAGAGAATCTTGTTTCTCATGGTCTTAGAGACTTTAGGTGCTTTACGACAAACTCCAAGCGGGCTGTCATGAGCCTTTTACTGAGGAGTGGCTTCCATCTGGTCACTCTACCACAAAGGCCTGATTGGTGGAGTGCTGCAGAGATGGTTGTCCTTCTGGAAGGTTCTGCCATCTCCGTAGAGGAACTCCGGAGCTCTGTCAGAGTGACCATCGGATTCTTGGTCAACTCCCTGACCAACACCCTTCTCCCCTGATTGCTCAGTTTGGCCAGGCAGCCAGCTCTAGGAAGAGTCTTGGAGGTTCCAAACTTCTTCCATTTAAGAATGATGGAGGCCACTGTGTTCTTAGGGACCTTCAATGCTGCAGAAATGTTTTGGTACCCTTCCCCAGATTTGTGCTTCAACACAATCCTGTCCCGGAGCTCTACGGACAATTCCTTCAACCTCATGGCTTGGTTTTTGCTCTGACGTGCAGAGTGATAACATGAAATGTATAAAAACCTGTTTTAACTTTGTCATTATAGGGTATTGTATGTAGCTTGCTGAGGATTGTATTTATTTAATACATTTTAGAATAAGGCTGTACTGTAACAATATGTGGAAAAAGTCAAGGGGACTGAATACTTTCTGAAGACACTGTACATGTAGGTACTTTCCTCTAACACATTCCATTAGCTTATCCTTTCTCTGAAAACACGTCGCTGATTAGCAGGAATGTTGCCTAGAAAGTCCAAAGTGACATGTTTAACTGACCATTACACTGGGAATGACTTGGCTCCAACCTGTCTTTTTCTTTTATTCTTCAGTTGAACACTCCAGTTGCATGTAATAAGTCGTAAACAGGGCTGTGGAATGGGTCCCCTTTGGTAAATGTGTCAGCCATTAAGACAAGACAAGGAGTCGTGTCCATTTCTGACGGGGCCCATTGTGAAAGGTGTCTTAAAATGCTGCTGCTGTGCACAGACAGTCTGTGCCACTATCGGCAGGACCTGTGGCTTTCTGCCCGGGGCTGTCATGTCCAGACGACCCCTCTCTTCCTCCAGCTGAGACTCTTCCCTAAACAAACACAATGACACATTCCAGACACAGACCCCTAACTCTCCCTTATCCTGATGCTGCTGCAACCTTCTTATAAAACAACCCAAATTCTCCTTTATTTCTCCCCCCGTTCTCTAGTATGGAGAGCAGAGCAGACAGAACTTCAAGGCCAGAGGAAGCCCAAGGCGACATTAATATTCTGGTTTCCTTACATAACCTGATCACAGATTCTTGTTCTACGGCCAAAAATTAAAATGTCTTAGATTTTTCACAGACCTGAAAAGTGGTCTCCTGATGTGGTTTAAACATTGTTGTGCACTTAAAGAACACAATTTGATGTTCTATTTAGAAAAGTGTGATTTTGAGAGTGAAAACCACAAACTAAATTTGAATATTATAAGATTTTAGAGCCACCACCACACTGTACACAATCTGTCTGTGGTGCAGCCCCAGAATGTGAGCCATCAGGTTCTCCCTCCCTGGTTCCCAGGAACCCCTTGTCTGATGGTGACTACATCAGCAGTTTATTTCAAGCCCCAGCCCCACTGACAGGGTATGACCAACAGAATGCCATACATTTACAGTAGGAAAACAATGGGGAAAACAGGTGTAGCTACATGACCAACCACTGAGACAGCAGGAGCCTCTCGGTACAAAAGATTCATGCTGCAACAGGCTGAAATATGTAACTGTGAGACAGCTGTCAGGAACCTAGTCCTGTGTTCTTCCTGTTTAACCAGGCCCAGGGTTGCTGTGGGAATGACTGATTATGCTCCACATAAATACAACTGACATGTTCTGTTTCCTATCAGGTCCTTTAACTCCATAATTGGCAGGACTTAGTGCCAGGTTGGGTCCTTTAAATCCATAACTGGTAGGACTTAGTGCCAGGTTGGGTCCTTTAAATCCATAACTGGTAGGACTTAGTGCCAGGTTGGGTCCTTTAAATCCATAACTGGTAGGACTCAGTGCCAGGTTGGGACATGCACCTTGTTAACGCAAGTGTGCACCAGCAAGAGACCGTTGTTTGGTTAGCCATGTTCCTATAGCGCTCATGTGATTGCAGAATTTGCAAAACAAAATGGCCACTGGATTGATGAAAATAATCATGTTATCATTCTGCCAGGTAGGCATTGGCTACTTTGAGGTTAACATTTAATTGAGAAGGATTCTGGGAAAGCCTTTCCATCTCTGCTAGAAGGTTATCATTAGCATCATCGCTAACGCCTACACAGTGTAGAGATACACACGCACGGCACGGACAGACGGGCATACCTGTGCCGTTTCAAAACGTTGCAGGAAAATACAAATCACTGATTCATTTTGATAATATATCTGATGAGTAACTTGGGAAAATGTAGGAATTTTCTAATAAGTTCAATACAATTAGTTGATTTCCTACTACGTTCAGCATATTTAATAAATTGTTGAATTCCATTTTAATCTCTGTATTCCATGATTCCATCCGCAACACAGATTTGACAGAGTTTTGGTGTGTTTGTCTTAGTGTTTATTTATTTTATTTCACCTTTACTTAACCAGGTAGGCTAGTTGAGAACAAGTTCTCATTTACAACTGTGACCTGGCCAAGATAAAGCAAAGCAGTGTGACACAGACAACAACACAGAGTTACACATGGAGTAAACAATAAACAAGCCAATAACACAATAAACAAGTCAATGACACAGTAGAAAAAAAGAAAGTCTATATACAGTGTGCGCAAAAGGCATGAGGAGGTAAGGCAATAAATAGGCCATAGGAGCGAATAATTACAATTTAGCAGATTAACACTGGAGTGATAAATGAGCATATGATGATGTGCAAGTAGAAATACTGGTGTGCAAAAGAGCAGAAAAGTAAATAAAATAAAAACTAAATGGGGATGAGGTAGGTAGATTGGGTGGGCAATTTACAGATGGACTATGTACAGCTGCAGCGATCGGTTAGTAGCTCAGCTCAGGTAGCTGATGTTTAAAGTTGGTGAGGGAAATAAGTCTCCCACTTCAGCGATTTTTGCAATTCGTTCCAGTCACTGGCAGCAGAGAACTGGAAGGAAAGGCAGCCAAATGAGGTGTTGGCTTTGGGGATGATCAGTGAGATATACCTGCTGGAACGTGTGCTACGGGTGGGTGTTGTTATCGTGACCAGTGAACTGAGATAAGGCGGAGCTTTACCTAGCATAGACTTATTGTCTTACAGTGTGCCAGAGAGGTGTGATTATATAGGGCCCTAGAGGTGTGGTGTGTTTGTCTCAGTGTGCCAGAGAGGTGTGATTATATAGGGCCCTAGAGGTGTGGTGTGTTTGTCTCAGTGTGCCAGAGAGGTGTGATTTTATAGGGCCCTAGAGGTGTGGTGTGCTTGTCTCAGTGCGCCAGAGAGGTGTGATTTTATAGGGCCCAAGAGGTGTGGTGTTTGTCTCAGTGCGCCAGAGAGGTGTGCCTAGAATACAGAGTAGCTCAGCCTGAGCATCAACTCACCTCCTCTTTAATAGTACTGCTCTCTCTCTCTCTGCTGAGGCTGGAACAGGCTGGCTTTTGGTATGGCACACAGAGCACCACAAATTATAGCCTTCCTAAAGAGGGCTTCACTTCCTTTACGGGAAAGCTTGGTGGTTTCTGGTCTTACAGTAACCCCGGTGATACTCACAGTTTGTTATTTATCAAAGGACATTGTAGCAGAATTGAAATGGGTCATACTGATTCACTGTATTCTATGCTGCAGCAACAAGGCTGCCTGCAGGTAGTCCTAGACGATTACTGCTAAACTATAGTGGGACAAGCTTCTTTTTTTTTTTTTCCCTACCTTGTATTTTTCAGTATTACATTGTTATTGATTACCGCATTGTTGGGTTTAGAGCTTGCAAGAAAGGCATTCACTGTATTTGTGGTGCATGTGACATTAAAACTTGAAACTTGATAAGAACTAGTATTTTCCAGCTCTGCCAAGCTGCTGCTTGAGACTAATAAACACAGTTTGGAGTTGTGGTTTTTTAACCAACTGTCTCCCATTGGAGAGACAAACAGAGCAGACACTGTTCTTCCTCATAATTACATTCACAAACAGTCGCATCAGAATGCAACAGAAATTCTCCTTTATCGGTCTGGGTGAAAGATAAACAAACTAATACGTCATGTAATTGTAAAACATAATAATCCACTTACTGAGTGGGGCTCCGAACAGCACAGTGTCCAAGGCCTTGAGCTGCAGCTTCTGAACATGGCTGCGATCCAGCATCTTCAGAATGGACACTGTCAGAGTGGCGTTCTTCACAGCCAGCCTGAGGGAACACACAGACAGATTGAGATTTTCCAGTGCAGTCACAGGAACATTGAGGAAGAGAGCGAGAATAGGAGGGTTAGTATGAAGGAAGCTATGAGTTAATTTACCTGGGCATGACAGTGCCGTTGAAGTGCATCTTGCGGAAGGCGTCCACATACTGCGGCAGCTCCACGTAGATGAGCCAATTCTCCACATCGTCCACTGTCCAGTTGCACACTGCAATACACAAACATGATATTACCTCTCTCTCTCTGACCGTTTCAGATGAGCCTTAGTAATCTCCATCACTGGTTGTACGCCAACTTTGAGCCAACGCCGACCCACACACAGAGAACATCTGTGATTCTGCTTTATATCTTAAGTGTCGCCGTGAGACGAGTGTATCCAAAATCCCTTATAGGGATCCTCTATCATAACACGCTGTTAAATGTAGCTACACACGTTAGCCATCTCTTAATAAAAGACAGGGTAAGGGAAACAGGACTGGCAGGAAGTCAGCAGCAGTGTGGTGTGGGCACAGGCTGCCTAGTCGGCTGGGTGGGTTAATGTGCTGCAGTCTGGCCGGCTGGGTGGGTTAATGTGCTGCTGCCTAGCCGGCTGGGTGGGTTAATGTGCTGCAGTCTAGCCGGCTGGGTGGGTTCATGTGCTGCTGCCGAGCCGGCTGGGTGGGTTCATGTGCTGCTACCTAGCCAGCTGGGTGGGTTAATGTGCTGCTGCCTAGCTGGCTGGGTGGGTTAATGTGCTGCTGCCTAGCTGGCTGGGTGGGTTAATGTGCTGTTGCCTAGCTAGCTGTGTGGGTGGGTTAATGTGCTGCCGCCTAGCTAGCTAGGGTGGGTTAATGTGCTCCTGCCTAGCTAGTTGCGTGGGTGGATTAATGTGCTGCTGCCTAGCTAGCAAGCAGGGTGGGTTAATGCGCTGCTGCCTAGCTAGCTCGCTGGGTGGGTTCATGTCCTGCTTCCTAGCTAGCTGGCTGGGTTAATGTGCTGTTGCCTAGCTAGTTGGGTTAATGTGCTGCTGCCTAGCTAGCCGGGTGGGTTAATGTGCTGCTGCCTAGCTAGCTGGGTGGGTTAATGTGCTACTGCCTAGCTAGCTGGATGGGTTAATGTGCTACTGCCTAGCTAGCTGGGTGGGTTAATGTGCTGCTGCCTAGCTATTTGGGTGGGTTAATGTGTTGCTGCCTAGCTAGCAGGGTGGGTTAATGTGCTGCTGCCTAGCTAGCAGGGTGGGTTAATGTGCTGCTGCCTAGCTAGCAGGGTGGGTTAATGTGCTGCTGCCTAGCTAGCTGGGTGGGTTAATGTGCTACTGCCTAGCTAGCTGGGTGGGTTAATGTGCTGCTGCCTAGCTAGCTAGCTGGGTTAATGTGCTGCTGCTTTGCTAGCTGGGTGGGTTAATGGGCTGCTGCCTAGCTAGCTGTGTGGGTTAATGTGCTGCTGCCTAGCTATTTGGGTGGGTTAATGTGCTGCTGCCTAGCTAGCTGGGTTAATGTGCTGCTGCTTTGCTAGCTGGGTTAATGCGCTGCTGCCTACCTAGCTAGCTGGGTTAATGTGCTGCTGCCTAGATAGCTGGGTTAATGTGCTGCTGCCTAGCTAGCTGGGTGGGTTAATGTGCTACTGCCTAGCTATTTGGGTGGGTTAATGTGCTGCTGCCTAGCTAGCTAGCTGGGTGGGTTAATGTGCTGCTGCCTAGCTAGCTGGGTGGGTTAATGTGCTGCTGCCTAGCTAGCAGGGTGGGTTAATGTGCTGCTGCCTAGCTAGCTGGGTGGGTTAATGTGCTACTGCCTAGCTAGCTGGGTGGGTTAATGTGCTGCTGCCTAGCTAGCTAGCTGGGTTAATGTGCTGCTGCTTTGCTAGCTGGGTGGGTTAATGGGCTGCTGCCTAGCTAGCTGTGTGGGTTAATGTGCTGCTGCCTAGCTATTTGGGTGGGTTAATGTGCTGCTGCCTAGCTAGCTGGGTTAATGTGCTGCTGCTTTGCTAGCTGGGTTAATGCGCTGCTGCCTACCTAGCTAGCTGGGTTAATGTGCTGCTGCCTAGATAGCTGGGTTAATGTGCTGCTGCCTAGCTAGCTGGGTGGGTTAATGTGCTACTGCCTAGCTATTTGGGTGGGTTAATGTGCTGCTGCCTAGCTAGCTAGCTGGGTGGGTTAATGTGCTGCTGCCTAGCTAGCTGGGTGGGTTAATGTGCTGCAGTCTACCCAGCTAGCTGGGTTAATGTGCTGCTGCCTAGCCGGCTGGGTGGGTTAATGTGCTGCTGCCGAGCCGGCTGGGTGGGTGAGTTAATGTGCTGCTGCCTAGCTTGCTGGGTGGGTTCATGTGCTCCTGCCTAGCTAGCTAAGATGGGTTAATGTGCTTCTGCCTAGCTAGCTGTGTGGGTTAATGTGCTGCTGCCTAGCTAGCTGGGTGGGTTAATGTGCTACTGCCTAGCTAGCTGGGTGGGTTAATGTGCTGCTGCCTAGCTAGCTAGCTGGGTTAATGTGCTGCTGCTTTGCTAGCTGGGTGGGTTAATGGGCTGCTGCCTAGCTAGCTGTGTGGGTTAATGTGCTGCTGCCTAGCTATTTGGGTGGGTTAATGTGCTGCTGCCTAGCTAGCTGGGTTAATGTGCTGCTGCTTTGCTAGCTGGGTTAATGCGCTGCTGCCTACCTAGCTAGCTGGGTTAATGTGCTGCTGCCTAGATAGCTGGGTTAATGTGCTGCTGCCTAGCTAGCTGGGTGGGTTAATGTGCTAGTGCCTAGCTATTTGGGTGGGTTAATGTGCTGCTGCCTAGCTAGCTAGCTGGGTGGGTTAATGTGCTGCTGCCTAGCTAGCTGGGTGGGTTAATGTGCTGCAGTCTACCCAGCTAGCTGGGTTAATGTGCTGCTGCCTAGCCGGCTGGGTGGGTTAATGTGCTGCTGCCGAGCCGGCTGGGTGGGTGAGTTAATGTGCTGCTGCCTAGCTTGCTGGGTGGGTTCATGTGCTCCTGCCTAGCTAGCTAAGATGGGTTAATGTGCTTCTGCCTAGCTAGCTGTGTGGGTTAATGTGCTGCTGCCTAGCTAGCTGGGTGGGTTAATGTGCTGCTGCCTAGCTATTTGGGTGGGTTAATGTGTTGCTGCCTAGCTATTTGGGTGGGTTAATGTGTTGCTGCCTAGTTTGCTGGGTGGGTTAATGTGCTGCTGCCTACCTAGCTAGGTTAATGTGCTGCTGCTTTGCTAGCTGGGTGGGTTAATGTGCTGCTGCTTAGCTAGCTAGCTGGCTGGGTTAATGTGCTGCTGCTTTGCTAGCCGGCTGGGTTAAGGTGCTGCTGCCTAGCTAGCTAGCAGGGTGGGTTAATGTGCTGCTGCCTAGCTAGCTGGGTGGGTTAATGTGCTGCTGCCTAGGTATTTGGGTGGGTTAATGTGTTGCTGCCTAGTTTGCTGGGTGGGTTAATGTGCTGCTGCCTACCTAGCTAGGTTAATGTGCTGCTGCTTTGCTAGCTGGGTGGGTTAATGTGCTGCTGCTTAGCTAGCTAGCTGGCTGGGTTAATGTGCTGCTGCTTTGCTAGCTGGGTGGGTTAATGTGCTGCCTTGCTAGCTAGCTGGGTGGGTTAATGTGCTGCTGCATGCTGCTGGCCTGAGCACAGACAGTTTCCTGGCTCCCAACCTCCACTCTGAGCCCCCTGACAGGAAGCTGCAATGCAGCGAGACTGAGACACAACCAGAAAGGGGGTTGGGGGGTTGAAAGAGATTTGGAGAAACAGGGGAAAGAGGGAAAGGTTGAATGAGAGAGGAGATGAAGAGAGCGGGAGGAAGGAGGTGAGGGACAAAGAGAAGAGAAAAGAGGAGAGGTAGATGTGAAAAGCCATGAACGGTACATAATAAACGTGACAGAGTACTGCCAGCAGGACAAGGAGGCGTAGGTGGTACGTCAGTGTGGATGGTTGCTATCTGTGTGTGTATATGTTATGATGACAGGGCCACTGATCACCCTCTGCCAGGATGCTTGAGCTGCTAAGTGGTCTGCACTTTACTTGACAAGGCTGACATACCAGCTAATAAGTTTGACTGCTGTAGCTGGGTTGGTTGGGCAGCAAGAACTCTCCCTTACCTACAGTCACCACAGAAAACATCAAGCATTCAATCTAATTACTGAAGATAAAAACGTAAATACAATGCAGTACTCTAAAACAGACAGAGCACAGGGAGTCTAGCTAACACGGTGTCAGTCAGCAGTGAGACATCAAACAAGGTGGGCTGGACCGGCAGAGCTCTGAGAAGAGAACACAGTGTACCGAATGAGATTCATCGTCTGAGACTCTCTTATATGCAAACGGATGCACTGAGTGGGGCAGCGTGCCTGGAGGGGAGGCTTGTTTGTGCTGCTAGCCTGAAAAGAGCAGAGACAAAGTGGGGGGCTGCAGCAACACTACGGTGTTAGTTCCAGCACCTTCAGAACCCTTCCAAGTATTCCACAGGTCTTCCACACTGATGAACTGGTCGTCTCCGTGGAAACTGTTGTGCTTGGCTTTGGGATCGTGGTAGTTCAGGTCCTCCCTTAGGAACTGGAGGTCACCGAGGTCACATGGGGGGGGAGAGAAGGGAAGAGAGGTGTCAATCAAATCAGCCAGAAGGATTATGTGGCCTGTCACTTATAGGATGATGTCAGAGCAGAAGAATCAAACAGTTTCATCCAGGCTGAGGTAGACTTTGGAGACTGCAAAGTGTTAGCTTGCTCAGAGAATAACCAACAGAGAAGCAAGCCTTGTGCGTCCCTTTGCCTGCAGTGTGCATCCGGCCTTGTAACATTATCACAGTGTTCATGACAAGCAGTAGAGGAGGCTGTGTGGAACAGCCAGGAACCCCATGCTTTACTCACACTGTGAGAAGGGGCTAGAAAACACATGGCCTTTTATGACTGAATGTCAATTAAGATCGAGACATTGTCTTAATAGGCGAATGTCAATAACGATCTATAGGTTTGAGCATGCACGTGTCATTTTCCACTGACGCTTTACTGGCCTGAAAACCTGTGATGTAAATTACAAACCTATAACTCGATTGCTAACAGATGTGGACACATCATTTGATGATGAGGAACACAAAACAGGAAATCAGGTGTTCCTCTTTCTACTCTAAAACACTCAACCAATATTCCAATCTAATGAGCGTACAGTAAGTAATGCCGGACACATTGAGTGTCTCCGGTTCTCTTGAGCAACAGCATAGCAGTGCAGCGACAGGGCTTAACTGACATTATATTTCATCCATCTCTAGCCAGCCCCCATGCTGTTATCATACCGTTTCTTTGACAATGTAGCCAAATAGCTAATGTTTTAAAAATCCTAGTATGGTGTGTTCAACATGTTAAGTCGTGTCATGATGTTACAATTATTTTAGTTTGTTTTAAATGTAATTCTGTCCTTGAGCTGATCTTGTCTAGTAATGTTCTGTATTATGTCATGTTTCATGTTTTGTGTGGACCCCAGGAAGAGCAGCTGATGCTTTCGCAACAGTTAGAGATCCGAATAAAAATCCAAAACATGATCATAAAAACCTATTATTTCTTTAAGAAGTGCCCAGGCAACAGAGCTGCTTTGGTCCGAACGCTCCACTTGTTTTGTTCAGCCTTCCTCAGTATTGGCTCTGAGCCAGGACTGGTACCAGAGATATGTGCTTAATTCACAGGCTGTCTGCTTCAGGGATCATCAACCAGAACCAGTGTCTCCTTCTCTAAAACTGCTCAGCCCCTGCAGAAGAAGAGACCTCCGGCTGCCGTACAGGCCTCTCCTCTCCAAGCCTGCCCTACTACTGGTTACAGTGCAAGAGAGAAGCCTGCTACGGGGACAGTAGAGGAGGGCAGGCCACATGGGAGTCATTTTAGCAGCTCTGACCTCTGACTGCAGACATTTCTTTCAATGTTTTTTTGTTCAACCTTTATTTAACTAGGCAAGTCAGTTAACAACATATTCTTATTTACAATGACGGCCTACTCCGGCCAAACCTGGACAGCGCTGGGCCTATTGTGCGCCACCCTATGGGACTCCCAATCACGGACGGTTGTGACACAGCCTGGATTCGAACCAGGGTGTCTGTAGTGACGCCTCTAGCACTGAGATGCAGTGCCTTAGACCACCCAATGCCTGGCCAGGAAGAGCACAAATCCACCACTTACTTCAATAGCAAAATAAAGGCCATTACCAGGCAGCCATTAACTAATCTCATTATCTCTGCCCATCTTGGGAAGGAGTCCCTGCTGGTGGATGACAGGGGATTAGAGTTACTCACCCAGTCAGTCTGACAACACATTGAGTAGGGAACCTGGTAGTATTACTCACCCTGTCAGTCTGACAACACATTGAGTAGGGAACCTGGTAGTATTACTCACCCAGTCAGTCTGACAACACATTGAGTAGGGAACCTGGTAGTATTACTCACCCCGTCAGCCTGGCAACACATTGAGTAGGGAACCTGGTAGTATTACTCACCCAGTCAGTCTGACAACACATTGAGTAGGGAACCTGGTAGTATTACTCACCCAGTCAGTCTGACAACACATTGAGTAGGGAACCTGGTAGTATTACTCACCCTGTCAGTCTGACAACACATTGAGTAGGGAACCTGGTAGTATTACTCACCCCGTCAGTCTGACAACACATTGAGTAGGGAACCTGGTAGTATTACTCACCCCGTCAGCCTGACAACACATTGAGTAGGGAACCTGGTAGTATTACTCACCCTGTCAGTCTGACAACACATTGAGTAGGGAACCTGGTAGTATTACTCACCCTGTCAGTCTGACAACACATTGAGTAGGGAACCTGGTAGTATTACTCACCCTGTCAGTCTGACAACACATTGAGTAGGGAACCTGGTAGTATTACTCACCCCGTCAGCCTGACAACACATTGAGTAGGGAACCTGGTAGTATTACTCACCCTGTCAGTCTGACAACACATTGAGTAGGGAACCTGGTAGTATTACTCACCCCGTCAGTCTGACAACACATTGAGTAGGGAACCTGGTAGTATTACTCACCCTGTCAGTCTGACAACACATTGAGTAGGGAACCTGGTAGTATTACTCACCCAGTCAGTCTGACAACACATTGAGTAGGGAACCTGGTAGTATTACTCACCCTGTCAGTCTGACAACACATTGAGTAGGGAACCTGGTAGTATTACTCACCCTGTCAGTCTGAGAACACATTGAGTAGGGAACCTGGTAGTATTACTCACCCTGTCAGTCTGAGAACACATTGAGTAGGGAACCTGGTAGTATTACTCACCCCGTCAGTCTGACAACACATTGAGTAGGGAACCTGGTAGTATTACTCACCCTGTCAGTCTGACAACACATTGAGTAGGGAACCTGGTAGTATTACTCACCCTGTCAGTCTGACAACACATTGAGTAGGGAACCTGGTAGTATTACTCACCCTGTCAGTCTGACAACACATTGAGTAGGGAACCTGGTAGTATTACTCACCCCGTCAGTCTGACAACACATTGAGTAGGGAACCTGGTAGTATTACTCACCCCGTCAGTCTGACAACACATTGAGTAGGGAACCTGGTAGTATTACTCACCCCGTCAGCCTGACAACACATTGAGTAGGGAACCTGGTAGTATTACTCACCCTGTCAGTCTGACAACACATTGAGTAGGGAACCTGGTAGTATTACTCACCCTGTCAGTCTGACAACACATTGAGTAGGGAACCTGGTAGTATTACTCACCCTGTCAGTCTGACAACACATTGAGTAGGGAACCTGGTAGTATTACTCACCCCGTCAGTCTGACAACACATTGAGTAGGGAACCTGGTAGTATTACTCACCCCGTCAGTCTGGCAACACATTGAGTAGGGAACCTGGTAGTATTACTCACCCAGTCAGTCTGACAACACATTGAGTAGGGAACCTGGTAGTATTACTCACCCAGTCAGTCTGACAACACATTGAGTAGGGAACCTGGTAGTATTACTCACCCCGTCAGTCTGGCAACACATTGAGTAGGGAACCTGGTAGTATTACTCACCCTGTCAGTCTGACAACACATTGAGTAGGGAACCTGGTAGTATTACTCACCCAGTCAGTCTGACAACACATTGAGTAGGGAACCTGGTAGTATTACTCACCCCGTCAGCCTGACAACACATTGAGTAGGGAACCTGGTAGTATTACTCACCCAGTCAGTCTGACAACACATTGAGTAGGGAACCTGGTAGTATTACTCACCCTGTCAGTCTGACAACACATTGAGTAGGGAACCTGGTAGTATTACTCACCCCGTCAGCCTGACAACACATTGAGTAGGGAACCTGGTAGTATTACTCACCCCGTCAGCCTGACAACACATTGAGTAGGGAACCTGGTAGTATTACTCACCCCGTCAGCCTGACAACACATTGAGTAGGGAACCTGGTAGTATTACTCACCCTGTCAGTCTGACAACACATTGAGTAGGGAACCTGGTAGTATTACTCACCCTGTCAGTCTGACAACACATTGAGTAGGGAACCTGGTAGTATTACTCACCCCATCCGTCTCTGACACGTCCACATTGCCATTAGCATCATCATCCATCTGCTTGTGGATACTGCGGATCGCCTCGAAACTGAGGATGGTATTCTCATCGTGGCACCGAGGCTCGTCGATGCGACAGAGTTCTGAAGGAGAAGAGACAAGTTCAACCCGAGTCAGAGCTCGTACTGAAGTTTGAAGTGATAGCAGTTGTACAGGGCTCTCAACAACACCTGATATTTTCTCCATCATACTAGGCTAGGGCGATAAACCGTATAACAGGGTATTTTGAAAGACCGATGGTATGACAGTTTGGGGTGCCCTAAAGCTACGCCACTGCTTATAACTGCAAGTTAACTATCCAAGATGTACCAAATAAATAATCTCCAACTTAGGGCTCCAGCTATGCATTTGGTTTGCTAACTTGCTAGCTAAGCCCTAGCATCCACATCAAGTTTCTTGGTTACAGCAGAGACAATCAACCCTCCTGGATCAAGATCCCTGCTGCCTAAATTAGTTGTGTGTGTGAAAACAAAAATACATAGGTATTTTTGGGGGGAAATAAGCAGTGCGACATGTGTACTGTCGGTAATACCATTTCCCCGGTATGGTACAGGAACGGTTTGAAGATATGAACATCTGGATAGAGCCCAACCCTACATCATACAGTAGGACTAGTGGCTATCGACCTGTAACACACCGCAGCTTATGGGTAGGCCAACAGCCAAAACTCTGTCCACCTTGAAACCATCCAGAGCCATTTGTTCAAATCCCCATAGTAACCTGGAGCTTTGCTGCTCACAGCAGAAAACCATAGGGATGCTAAATTTAGCTGAGCGTTAACTAAACCTAGCAAGAGGCTATTTATAACCAGGCTGTGTCCAGCTGTATGGTTACATTGGAGAATGGTGGGGAGGGTAGGAGTTGGCTTTCTTTTCAACAGTGTAACCTGAGTGTTTCCTACACTCAATGTGACAAGGGTGTTGATATGTCATCAATCCCAGTGCAACACGTGTGTAAGGAAGTAGAGGTCTAGTGAGGGAAGTCAATGACCAGGGCAAAACATACAAATCATGATTCATTACTAGGCTGACGTCATTTTCCTTTCCCTAGCCTACTAGTAGGCCTATTAAATTAAGTGTCCTTTAATATAGAAAAATTCTATAAAAAATTGATTCTATACATGACTTGTGAAAGTGTAAAAAATGTCCCTCGTCATGTTTTCCCGACTACGAGAAAGATTTTTACGCACTTAACCCCAACATATCTTCAAGTTTTAACCCTCATTGTAAAGCCCAAGCTATGTTCTTGCTTTGATAAATAATAATCTTCAGAAATAACTTTATGTCATGTGAATAGTGATTAAGTCCGTCCCTCATTAAAGGTCAACCCTGTTACATGAACTGAACTCTTGTTTTAATATGGTGACACAAGGCCTATTCCTTTTAAATTCTTTTTCAAAAGAAACATTGAACATCTAATAGACAAATAACAGTGTTATTTGAGCTGGTTCTAGTGGAAAACTTGTAGAGCATAACACAGAAACCCTGTCACCAAAAACAACTTAGTTGTTTGAAAGTTGTATAAAATCGTGTTACATGCTGGGAGTATCTCTGGGTGTCGTCATGGTTCTGAAATTGTTGTGTTGCATCTAAGCCTGCCTGGCCTGCAGTCTTCCCCCCTCTCCGGGGGGATTAAAACCCCTCAGCAGATCACAGATAAGGCCTTGCTTCAAGTCACAGGAAAGCCTTGTTTGGCCTGAGCTGCTGTCTGCAGACATTCTGGGCTGTGTGCAGGAGCATGACCAAGGCTGCCTCTAAGCCACAGAGATTTTCAGTGTAGCCAAGTGTCATTTCAGAAAGCATCAATGTTCTAAGTTTCAAGTTCACAATCTCAGGTCAAAAGAATGTACCTTTATCTCTTTGCAATGTAGTCTACATGATGAAACAGCAGGGTAAAAAAAGAATAAAAAAAAAAAAAGCATGCAAAATGGCTGAAAGAATTCATAGCATAGTCCCTAAATGGGAAAAAGCTGACCAGATAGAGCAAAGCTAAGAGTCCGCAAAATATTCCTGCTTGTATGACTGTGGGTTATCCTGCCCAGAAACCAGCCCAAAACAAAGAGTCTGCTAAATATTCCTGCTTGTATGACTGTGGGTTATCCTGCCCAGAAACCAGCCCAAAACAGAAATGAAATATAGGGCATGGCCTAGATTAGTACAATGTCTTCAGTTCTCACACTAAGAAACGTGATATCAGGTTTATTCCTGTGTAGTGCAATCTATCATGAGGAAGCACACAAGTGTGCATGTGTGTGTTTATTTCCAGCTTGCTCTCCCATTTGCTGCACAAGGCAACTCGTAGTATTACAATACTAGGCATTAGGCAAGACCTACCCCGATTGGCCCATGCAGAGTGCAACTTACAGGCATGAGTCAGCATAGCATAGCACAGCGCAAGGCAGCCAGGAGCTTCTCTGGCATGGAATACTGCTGCAGATTTATTTATGACAAAGACTTAATTAAGGCAGCAAGGGCTGAACAGAAAATGGCAACAAAGCCAGAAAAGTGAAGCTGTGGAATTGCACTCTATCAAGCAGCCTAGCTGTAGGCAACTACAGAAAAGGGGTCAATTGTTAAACTTGTTTGGATCCACAAAAGTCACTATACCCCGACCGGTCAAGATCTAGAGCAAGCCAGCCACAGAGGCTATGACAGGTGGCCATTGTGGAATCAATTCTATAATACCCAGGCATATCAACAAGCACCACAGCTGACACCCTGTGAGGATGATGGCACATCCTCACCTAGACTCATACATTCCCCATTGTGTGTGTGTGACTGTTCATGTTTATTTGTTAAAGCGCCCAGTTTTGCAGTCATTTTTCATATCCTACCAGTCAAACGTATATTCTGCTACAGTTGTGTGTAATTATATGTGAGAAATGTGTTGAGTCAGGATTGGCGAATAAGATAATTGTAGCCACTCCCACCCATTTAAGTTGATTGAATACAGGTGTGTGGTTCTGAGAGGCAGTGAGAGTAGCTGAAAGCAAGAACAGAGAACATGTTATGCTTTTACCTTTTCATCCTTGTTTTAGCTCAAATCCTGATTTTAACCATAGATGTATATAACAATCTATTTTTCAAATAAATGCTCAATTTTGGAGTAAAACTGTTCCTGACTTCAAGAAGCCTTTATGTGCAGGAGGGAACGGCCAACTTAGTTACACACCCTCCCACTCTACTGGGAACTCCAACAAGAAAATAAAGAAATGAATCAAAAAGTGTAAGTAGGCTACA
Source organism: Salmo trutta (assembly GCF_901001165.1). Lineage (NCBI taxonomy): Eukaryota > Metazoa > Chordata > Actinopteri > Salmoniformes > Salmonidae > Salmo > Salmo trutta. The sequence continues at coordinate 34,760,768 of NC_042982.1, forward strand.
ACAAGCTGCTAATCCATCAACTGATGTTCTGTCAGGTTGTCCATAGCTGCTTGTTAAGACATGTTAACATTCTTTGGCTGTAAAGCCTTCTCTTCAACACATACAGGCAGCAGCATATGGCACAAAAATGTGCCACTGCACTGCAGCAGAAAGTGGGGTGGAGCATTTCTGATCAAAAACAGTATTTCCTCTGCCATAACTAGGCTCTACAGCTGCAATGGAAGGCACCGAATCTCAAACATCTATAGCGGCAGCTTGACTCTAAAGTCACACCCCTATGGGTCCCCATTTCAGGTGCAATGAGTAGCCTCATCTGAGCAATCTTGTGCTAGCGTACAGCCTTTAGCAAACAGAGTAACCGAAGCTAATAGGCCTACTACTTAGACAATAACAATGCAGCTCTAAATGAAAGCCTCCTGGCTAATATGGCTCCAGATAACCAAATAACAAAGCCTTTTCAGGTCAACCTGTTCTTTAATTCAACAATCTAACAGCATAAATCTTGCTGGGGGCTCCAAATCAACCCACGCAAGTCAGTATGCTGAACACAGCTAGCCTACTAGATACAAGTTTAAGTCTAAAACCCAAGGGTGTGGTGGTGCTGGTTAAAAAGTAACTTTTTGGGCTGTTTTTTGTGCATTTGAAAATACCAGAGTGTCTACATTCCAGAAGTGCAGCCCTGTACTTCTTCAGCAAACACGGCCATATTGAAAAACTAAATGACATTTATCACCTGCAGCTCTCACACCCCCTCTTCCTCATTTGGTTTGCAAACAAGATGGATATTAAATATTTACATACTAGACTACCTTTTCAAAGAGGTTTAAGTTATCTAACCCTCTGTGTATTCGCTTGTAGAAGACTGAACACACACTTGCCCTCTGCACCACTCCACTCCACCGGTGTAATCACTGTTTCCATCCTGACTCCAGGATGCCCAACCAGGCTTACTGTAGCAGGCAGTAGTCAATCCTCCAGGCCCTGAGTCTCTTCATCACACAAATGCCACAAGCGAGTTAAACTGTTTCTGAGCACAGACATTAGCCTATACATTATGTATGTGGGTAGCTAGGCAACGTTCACTGAATGTCTCACCACCAACAGGTCCAGCAGACCACTACAACAGTCTTCAATGTTTTACCACAAATACAATCTTTATTGGAGATGGGTGACTGACAGCCAACATGTATCACTCCATGACTGGGCCTGTCCAATTCAGCTGAAGCCTTTACACAGTCTGGCCTCATTGCATGACGTCAAATCAAAAGACCTCTCAAGTAGAGGCACAATTACTGTAAGTGGTATAGAATAGGCTAACTTTCAAAAGTCATGGCCGAGAGTTGTCTTCAAAGCTATTGTTATACATTTCTAAATGTCTCCATTTTTTAGGAATAGGCCTACAATAGTTAAGGGCTCCTTGGACAGGAAGCATAGCACTACATGATAAACTACAAATGCCACAAGTTCAACATCAACACTGTTCATGTGCAATCATAGGAGCCCTGTATAAACAGTGATGATAAAATTATGGGCAGGCACCCAATTCACCCACAGCTGTATAAATATGATATGACTTTATTATACATACCCACCCAAAATGGAACAGAAGAAGAGACTGGTTTGGTCTAAAACTAACAATGAATAGGCTAGGTGGAGCATACTACTGTAGCCGACATGAGGCTTAGACACCTATATGATGTTCCTTACATTTTGCTAAGTCCCAAACATCTTCAGTGTCACTTTGTTTAGTTGAAAAAACTTATAGTTTCACACATTTCCATCTTGGAATTACATTGAATGCTGTGGCAAAACTAGTGACGATGAGTAAAATAAATTTTTGACTGACTTGTCAAATCGACAAGAAAAAAAACACTACCAAGATGCACGACTCCCTGACGTGACTGTGCCATGATCACCCGAGGACAGAGCTTAATGGAGAATGCATACCCTAACTATTCTCAGCATGGCTGCATTTAGAGCTGGCACAATTTCTAAATACAAAACTGGTACAGGAGATTCTAGTGCACTGATAATGCAACAAAAGTTGACAAGTGACCAATTTTGATCACTTTGTGTATGGAGTATTGTATGAATACACACTTGCAGGCGTGTCATAATGTTTGGACATTTCTCAATGATATTTACATACCTGACACACCATTATCAATATGATGGTGGTCTGAGCTGGCTTGGACCGTCCAACTTTCACTCAGGAGGCATAAGCATACAATCCACAAGGTCAACAATTTGCTGAAATCCATAATGGAGGTTTGCTAGGAAGAGGGTGGAGAAGAAATGTTTTAGTGGCATCTCACATGTATAACGTTAGATACTGTACTAGCCTAGTGATTTAACTATGACTGAACTTCAGATTTCAAACCAATGACTTCAATTATTATTACAATCTAAAAGAACTAGCTAAAAAGTGTCAAATGAGAGCACATCGGAAACTTTACAAGCAATCTATCATCGGACAAGGAGGGTTGGTAGCCCATATCTGGGACATTAACTTGGCTAGTTACTCAGTATAGAAGTCACAGAGCCTGTACTATCTGCCTACAGCCCCTAACAAAATGACCACAATACTACTAGCAAACAATTAACATGTTTAACTATTTCAATAAAACCATTACAAGACAATATTAGCTGGATATGGATCACAAGGAATCATAGTTAACAGCAAAAAAATGGCTGGCTAACCAACCTTACCAAAACATAAGTGAGTTTGACAGCCAGGCCTGAATAGCGATCATAATCGGGTCAGTCGTTTCATGATTTTCTAGGTAGGCATTCAATTGTAGTTATTTACCTTTCAAGACTTTTGCATTTGATGCTCTTATTACAACTCTCGTGGTTACAGTAGAATCAAAGGCACGTCATCAACCGTAGGTCCAAACTGCAAAGAGAAACCCCTCTGTACTCCATGGATAAAGAGCTAAATTAGTTGGCTAGCTGCATATGACAAATGATTTTCCGCTCTGTTTAGCCCGCTAATGGCAATCCAAGGCAAGGCCGAGATGGTCGACTAACACAGACACTAAGATAAATATAACTAAGTAACGTAATGGTTAGGGCCGCGTCTTCAGCTAGCTCACCAACGCACTTGCACAGCACGCTTCAGATCATTGTCAGCAGCTAATCATAGCACACGAGCTATACACAATGACAGAACGCGAGCGAATCCGTCCTCTTACGTCAATTTACTGGATAAAATACACTCGAGTAAGGAAAAAAGTACTTATGATTGATTCAAACACAGAGCGGTTGTCATCCACTAACTACATGTCTGCTACAGCTTGTTCCCCCCCCTCACACTCAAAAAAGCTTAAACTCCTGGCTTTGGAGCTGACTCGTTCAATTCTCTGGACTGGGTTGCCTCACCTGTGAATCAAGCAATATTAGTGAATCACTTCCTGTCACGTGTTTTTAGTAATCCTTCAAAATAAGAGTACCGCCCTGTAAATGGTGTAAACGAATTATGAAGGTAAAAATATATTCACATAATACATTTTATATATATATATTTATATATATATACATTTATATGTATATATATATATATATATATATATATACATTTATATATATTATATACATTTATACGTATATATATATATATATATATATATATATATATATATATATACACACACAGTACTACTTAAACGTTTTCTCTCTCTCTCTCTCTCTCTCTATATATATATATATATATATATATATATATATATATATATATATATATATATATATACATTTATATATATATTTATATATAAATATATAAGAAATTCATTCCGACCATTGAATCCTACATTTGTACCAATATCAACACGTAACTTTTTTTATTTTTAAGGAAATCGCATTGGCCTTATGTTGCTAGCTGCTGCTCATGCTGGCTTCAAACACATATTAGTTCGGACGTGTTTGAGCCATAGAGATAGATAGAGAGCTCTAGTGCCCAAAACTTGATTTTAGCATGTGGGTGGGACTTTCGTATGAGATAAGGAAGGATCACATTATTCCATCCAGGTCACCAGGAGGGATCAGCCAATGAACGATACTTGTGAGGAAACCATAACTGCAGGTGGCAGTATTTCGCCAACCTTGGCCTTATATTTGTTCAAACAAAACACTATAGACGGCAGTGTGCACCCTTTCAGTTTGTTTGCCAACTCATAGAAGTTGTAAAATAAGAACATTTACTACTTCAAAATGGATACGCCCTCAATGGCAGTGCCTGTGCTCCCAAAGACGCCATATAAGAACAGATACAATGATGCGATGTCTATCTAAGTCTATGGTTAGAGCAGTCATGATGAGCAGCGCATTGGATCCAAGGTCACGACTACAGGAAGGTCGTTTTAACGATAGCTGGAAGACTGCTGCCTATGCTGTTCACTCCTTCAATCTGATTCTGATATTATACTTCCACCTAAAGGTGTGTGGATGTAGGCTATTACAACATACGAACGGTGGAGCTCATTGACTCATCAGTTCCTCACAACTAAGCACAAGCATGCCACCTTGAGGCTGTGGGCTACACAACGCTAACAGTAAAACAGGAGGGGAGACATGATTTTATGGGGAGGCATACCATCAGAAGGGGGGGTACATCTTCTGATGGTCTTAATGCCCCCATCAGAACAAATCTGAGCCTAACTGGGATAGCCAGTAGGCATTATCATGCTAAATCCCAACTTTTTATAATAAAGGTGTATGATACACCTTGATCTGATAATATATCATAAATGAGACGTCCTCGAATTCTCAGTTTAAAGGCCCAATGCAACCATATGTATATCAATATAAAATAATTTCTGGGTAAGAATTAAGCACCTTACTGTAATAGTTTACCATAAAAATGTACAAAAAAGAGCTTTTTAGCAACAAAAAAATTCTCAAGGAAGATTTTTGCTAGGACCGTCTGGGAGTGGTCTGAAAACTGAAAACTGAAAACTAGCTGTTTTTGGCAGAGAGGTTCGGAACTCTCTGTTATTTGTCTATTAACCAATTTACAGACTGGTGATGTCACCATTCAAGTAGAAATCCCCACCCATGAAAACCTGCTGATTAGAAGGTCCTGTGTAGATTGTATTTTCAACCAGGAACTACATCAGGAATAACACTGATTAAAAAAAATCACACGTTTGCAGTGTTAGTTTCATCAGCTGTTGTAAAAGATAATAAAAAACACAGAAAAAACTAATTTTGACTGCATTGGGCCTCTAACGTCTATGTGGTTTTTCCTATTCTGTACATTTGAATGTCAAATAAGGTAATTCATTGGGTAACAATTGTATGTAAAAATGCTGTTTAATATTCTACCAGCAACGTCTATTTAAAACAATAGCTCAGGCTGTCATGGCGAGAAGACAAACTTCCTCACAGTGCTATTATTGCTCGAGCGGCTTCCTCTTCAGCGAACACTCACACTTCCTCCACTACAGCAACACTTTGCTTGACTGCTTTGACGCTCTCGGACAGATTGTAGGCTATATGTTCATACAAACCCTGCCACTGAAGATAGTATGTTTGGTGAGTCTGACTTGTTTTTAACCTTTGCATGTGTTTTATGTGCTACTACTGTATAAGAGATATGTAGGCTGAGAACACAATCGTATGGAAGCACTTGAGTGACGCAACATAAAGTGAGGTAGCCTACTGCTGTTATAATTTTAGAAGGCGCTATTCTATATCAAAACACTAAAGGCCTACCATAGGCAAGCGGTGTTAAAATACACTATTGTAATACTTATTGTGACAGTTATTTTGTGTTTCATTTAGCCCGCTCAAAGTTATAACTGTCTCTAGTGATTATATTTGGCTCTTTTTCTATGAAATGATGATGGTGAAGAACATTTACTGTAATTCATGTTGAAATATTTTCTAATTTCAGGGGTACGATTATGCCCTATTTACGCATAGCGCTTTTCTTAATTGTAGCCTAATAATCTAGGTGAATTATATTAGAAAAATATGTGATCAGAACACTATGGCCTTGTTGATGGCCTACACTGTGAAATGCACCTATCATAGATATTCAGTGAATAGGCCAATGGTATGTGGCAGTGGTGATATGAATACAAAGGTTTATTGGATTTGATATAATATCCCCAGTCAGTGTGCAGAGCAGTACATTTCAGTGCTCCCAGTCTCAGGTCCCTGTAGGCTGGGTTGAGCTATATTCACATTTTCTCCAACATTCTCAGAGAGTAGTGGGAAGAGTCCAGCTCTCCTCTCTCACACTGAATTACAATTACTGCTTGTATTTCATACTATCCAGTCTCCACCCATATTTTGTAGTTTCGGTTTTCTCACTTGAATTCATGGGGAACATAGGCCTTCTGTACTGTAACTATAAATTAAGTAGGCCCAGAGATAAACATTATTTTCAAGTCGAAATGAAAGACAATAGATCAACAAAGACGGATATGAGTAGAAAGTGTCAAACTGTACTGTGATATCTAGGGTGTGAAAGTGATGTACGAGCAATTTAAACCACAAACCTTACTTTTCAACAGTTTAAATTTGTTGGGCCCTAGCCAGTGTCTCTTTTGGTGTAAAGTACATCTGAACATTGTAGCATAAAGTGCATTTCTCCCTGTGTTTCTCATGTCCAGGTGTCTGAGACAGTGAAGGGGCCAGAATGCAGAGCATCAAGTGTGTGGTGGTAGGAGACGGTGCAGTGGGGAAGACCTGCCTCCTTATCTCCTACACCACCAACGCCTTCCCCAAGGAGTACATCCCCACTGTGTTTGACAACTACAGCGCCCAGGTGACTGTGGACAGCAGGACTATTAGCCTCAACCTGTGGGACACAGCAGGCCAGGAGGAGTACGACCGCCTGCGCACTCTCTCCTACCCCCAGACCAACGTGTTTGTCATCTGCTTCTCCATTGCCAGCCCCCCCTCCTTTGAGAACATCAAGCACAAGTGGCACCCAGAGGTCACCCACCACTGTCCCAATACACCCATTCTGCTGGTGGGCACCAAGAAGGACCTGCGTAATGACCCAGAGGTGTTGAAGAAGCTTAAGGATCAGAACCAGACAACCATCACCCAACAGCAGGGCACCGCCTTGGCCAGGCAGATCCAAGCCATCAAGTACCTCGAATGCTCTGCCCTCAACCAAGATGGAATCAAAGAAGTGTTTGCTGAGGGTGTGCGAGCCTTTCTCAACCCACAACCTGTCGCCACCAAGAAACCTTGTGTGCTATTGTAAAGGCAGTAGGAAACCCTGTATGCTATTATAAAGGCAGTAGGAAACCCTGTGTGCTATTATAAAGGCAGTAGGAAACCCTGTGTGCTATTATAAAGGCAGTAGGAAACCCTGTGTGCTATTATAAAGGCAGTAGGAAACCCTGTGTGCTATTATAAAGGCAGTAGGAAACCCTGTGTGCTATTATAAAGGCAGTAGGAAACCCTGTGTGCTATTGTAAAGGCAGTAGGAAACCCTGTGTGCTATTGTAAAGGCAGTAGGAAACCCTGTGTGCTATTGTAAAGGCAGTAGAGATACTATCACAGATACATATCCAATAGAACAATATTAATTAATTTAATGTGTGTAAACCATTGGAATTGATTTTATCGTGAAATATGTTTTTGTTGTACTGCCAATAACACACTGAGATATCAAAACTTCATTAAGAAAAAAGGGGATCTTTGAGGCATTGGCTCAAGATGCATGCTACAAAACCTGAGACTTGATGGGAGATACATTCTCTCATTTATCTGTGTTTGAATAATTGTCAAATTTGGACATGTATGGCCTTTACAAAAATAATTCAATAATGCACGTGTAAAAAGATAATATCAGGAATTTAATTTACTGCAGTGGGCGAAAACAGGATCACACAGTGTTTCTTGGTAGTCTTAAACCAATCCACTTTCAAACATAAGTATAGACCTCACAAATACAGTATGGTTATGGGCTTAACAAAAGAAGACACCTGTACCATGGCGGATATAGAGTTGAAATGTATTACATTTTGAGTTTGCTTCCCAATATTACATGTTATATACATCACAGAAGACTGAATATAACAAAACCGTTTGACATAGAAACACTGGATTTTCGGCTGCTTTTTAAAAATAATGGCAACTTTAAAAAAAAGAATGTTTACTAATTATGAAAAATATTTATATCATTCCTCCCATGAAGCCACTATGTCATTTGACTGCAGGAAAGGGCTACATACCAATTCTCCCATTATATTTGTTTTACAATGTACTGTATAGTGGGTTTAAAACATCATTTTTTGTAAGCTAACATAGAAGAAGGTTTTTCTACACCATCATGTTTTTTGTGTGCTGTGTGTGACTATCAAGCCACCAAGATAGTGCTAGTCTACTCTGTCTGATTATGTTGAATACTGGACACAAAAGAGGAAATGCAGAGAGGTCTTTGATAAGAAATGCATAGGCTGATTTTCCTATTGCGGTCATTAGTCAGTGTGTGTTTGAGAGAGAGAGAGAGAGATCAAAAAAGGGAACCTGGTTGTAACTTCCCTCTGAAAGTCCATAGCTTGCCGTCTATTTTGTTATTTTGGGGTTCTGGTTGTTTTAAGGTTGTGTAACTATGTTGAGAAGGCCTGGCCGTGACCCCACTCTCCGAGGGTTTCTCAGGGAGAGTTGGGATATGCAAAAAACACATTTCCAATTCACACATGCTTATTAATACAACATTTTACATGTGTGAAATAGGACAAATATAAGCACCCACCAAATGATTATTATTACATCTACTGTTATAAATGAGAGATGGAAATTGGGTACAAACTGTAGTGTAGATTAATGTGACATATCTTTATTCTTATCATAAGCAACAGCAAATAAATGTGTCTCAAATTGAAAGAAACAAACCCATTGATCAATGCATACAATTAAATTCATACTTCAAGAATACCAATACCTTTCCAAGGGAGGCATGGGATGTGATAGAACCAGCGTGCTGAACAACGATGAAGTCCCTGATTTGCCTGAGAATGATTTGGAAGTGAAATTATCCAGCTGGCTGTTACAGAGTTGTGAAAGATTTATTTCATATGATGCCCAAACATCACTGCCCTCTCCCATACTTCAGGCCACTGGACTCATTTGACAGTGAAATAAGGCCTCTGCTCTGCGTGCTGTGCTGGATAACAGACACTTCTTTGTGTGAGAACAGTAGAGGGACATACAGATAGATCTCCTTACTGTTTTAGTACAGTATATATTGTTACTGTATACAACACCCCAATCTACTAGTCTCTCTCTCTCTCTCTCTCTCTCTCTCTCTCTCTCTCTCTCAATCTCTCTCTCTACAAATGAGGAAGAACACTTATTTGTAACTTCCTTAATTTAGGTTGTGGACCTCACTGACTGACTGACTGACTCACTAAGCATGTAATGGTGGAACTCAACATTTCTGCAATAATTGTTTAATAAAGCTAAATGTTTACGCAACATAAATCACTATTAGGCTATTATTACCTTTAAGATGTCTCTCTCTGCCTATGAATATATACTGAACAAAAATATAAATGCAACATGAACTGAAATAAAAGATCCCAGAAAGGTTCCATATGCACAAAAAGCGTATTTCTCTCAAATGTTGTGAACAAATTTGTTTCCCTGTTAGTGAGAATTTCTCCTTTGCCAAGATAATCTATCCACTTGACAGGTGTGGCATATCAAGGATCTGATTAAACAGAATGATCATTACACAGGTGCATCTTGTGCTGGGGACAGTAAAAGGCCACTCCAAAATGTGCCTTTTTTAACACACGACACAATGCCACAGATGTCTCAAGTTGAGGGAGTGTGCAGTTGCCATGCTGACAGCAGAAATATCCACCAGAGCCGTTGCCAGAGAATTTAATGTTCATTTCCCTACCATAAGCCGCCTCCAATGTCATTTTAGAGAATTTGGCAGTACTTCCAACTGGCCTCACAACCGTAGACGACGTGTAACCACTGTTGCGCCCCTGCCCAGTCATGTGAAATCCATAGATTAGGGCCTAATGAATTTATTTCAATTGACTGATTTCCTTATATGAACTGTAACTCAGTAAACTCATTGAAATTGTTGCATGTCGTGTTTATTTTTTTTTTCAGTATACAATTTCATATTTGCATTTGTCCACAGTTCATGATGCAGGTAAAAGTCCTTTCTACAAAGATCTGAAGACACTCTTCAGATCGCATCATTGGCAACAGTCAGAATTTGTGACCCGTTTCAAAAAGCTAGATGTATATCGCATGTAACTACTTCACAGGAGAGGCATAAAAATAAAATCTCTGAAATTTGTGACAAGTAATAGACATATGAGCATGACTACATATGGACATACTCATAAGTCAAGGTGATCAAGTCGAAGTGGCCATACTGTCCCAAATCATAGTGCACTCTAAGTATGTCATTTATTATACAGTATGTTAAATATCAACATTATCAAAGTGTTGGTACAGTGGGGTTCAATTATAGGTTGCAGTCCAGATAAATAAAGTTATTATTTACAGTTATGACATCCACCATCATGTAAATACATGGGAGAAGGTGCTCTCTTCCTGCTCCTCCTCCTCAGTAACAGTGTCATCTTTGCTAGGTGTGTCCTGAGTGGTTGAACCCCTGTCACCTGACCCTCTGTTGCCCAGTCTGAAGTATTTACCCTCCTCTGGGAGATGACCACCATCTCTCTGCTCTTAAAGTCCCAGAAGGCTGTTAGGTGGAAGGCCATGTTGGAGAACACCACACAATACTTGAAGAGGGTGAAAAAAGTGTAGCCTGTAGAGGTTAGGAAAGACAGGAGACTAACACTTTAACAAAAACATGTAAAAGGAAAACAGACTTTTGTATCTAATGCTTATTAAATAATCTTTGTCAAGAAATTGGATGATGTTTGAAGGAAACCAGTTCAAAGTATGATCACCAAAGTATGATCACAAAGTTACTGGCCCCCTCCCCCATGTCAAACACTTGGATTCATTATTAAGGGAACAAGGTGACATCACCTTACCTCTCATTTGAATACACCAATGGTAACATGATATTCTGTTACCTAATTTAAAAAATGACCGCCTTGTAACCAACATCGGAGAAGGTGTGTTTGCAGAGGGGCGTGGTTTATATAGCTAGATAACTAGTCTACTGGTGCCAAAATGTGACTGTAGAATGTCAGCAAATATAATTAAAAGTTTACCCTATTCATCTATGGCAAAGGTACTTATATGTTTCCCATTTCATCTGTGTTTGATGTTAGCTATAGTGGCTAGCCAGGTCTTCATCTGTGTCTGGTGTTAGCTATAGTGGCTAGCCAGGTCTTCATCTGTGTCTGGTGTTAGCTATAGTGGCTAGCCAGGTCTTCATCTGTGTCTGGTGTTAGCTATAGTGGCTAGCCAGGTCTTCATCTGTGTCTGGTGTTAGCTATAGTGGCTAGCTAGGTCTTCATCTGTGTCTGGTGTTAGCTAGTTGCTGGCTAGCTAGGTCTTCATCTGTGTCTGGTGTTAGCTAGTTGCTGGCTAGCTAGGTCTTCCACCAGCCTGGAACAAAAGGGGGGGAAGGGTTGTTCAAAACCCTGACGCAGTTGTCAAGTCAACACATCCGTCAGTGCTGCTGTGAACCGCATCACAAGATACATGCCAAACTGTAGGCTCAAATTAAAAAAAGGATGTTTGAGTTGCTTTGTGTATCACCAAATTTGCTTGAGAGGATTTTATTGCAACACTGTCCGCTGGATCCAAGTTGCTTGACATGGGCGTTTCAAAGAGCTCAGTTAAGGTGAGCTAATGAATATATAGTGCCTTTGGAAAGTATTCAGACCACTTGACTTTTTCCACTGTTCACACCACTACCATCCAGAATGCCAGGTCAGTACAGGTGCATCAAAGCTGGGACCGAGAGACTGAAAAACAGCTTCTATCTCAAGGCCTTCAGACTGCTAAACATCAATCACTAACTCAGAAGGTTGCTCTCTACATTGAGACCCAATCACTGGCCACTTTAATAAATGGATCACTAGTCACTTTAAACAATGCCACTTTAAATAATGCCACTTGAATAATGTTTACATATCTTACATTACTCATATCATATGTATATACTGTATTTTATACCATCTATTGCACCTTGCCTATGCCGCTCGGCCATCGCTATTCCATATATTTAAATGTACATATTCTCATTCACCCCTTCAGATTTGTTTGTATTAGGTAGATGTTGGGGAATTGTTAGATTACTTGTTAGATATTACTGCACTGTCGGAACTAGAAGCACAAGCATTTCACTACACTCGCATTAACATCTGCTATGTAACCAATACAATTTGATTTGATTTGATTTGACATTTTCTGGTACCCTTCCCCAGATCTGTGCCTCGACAAAATCCTGTCTCGGAGCTCTACAGACAATTCCTTCGACCTCGTGGCTTAGTTTTTGCTCGACTTAACTACAGTGTAATTGTACTATGCGATTGTAATTTCCTACTTTATAACTTGAACAATTAAAACACTTAATTTAGCTAGTATGACTTGATGAGGAACACAATGAACCTGCTTAATTAAGCCCTCTGAGAAACTGTTGAGATGAGACATCAAGTAACACATTGCAGCTGCTGTAAAAACAGTTTCAGCCACATCCTTCCACAAATACTATTTATATTGCAGAGCACTTGCAGTATGTGTCTCAAGCAACATGATTTACTGGTCCTACCCTAAAATGCCCACAGTAGGTTATCATAAAAAACGATTACAAGCTCCATATCAAACTATTATCCAACTGCAATTGCCCATACAATGTGTATGACATACAGTAGTGGCAGCCTAATACTTCTGTATGAGGCTTGTAATCTCCAAACGATATCCAGCAGCCCTTATGGGTACCAGTCTTCTTAGCTAACATTCCACTCCTTGCCCCCTTGCCACTACATGTAATTGGGGTGGTAGGGTGGTAGGGTAGCCTAGTGGTTAGAGCTTTGGACTTTTGCATTGGTTGCAAGTTCAAATCCCCAAGCTGACAAAGCACAAATCTGTCATTCTGCCCCTGAACAGACAGTTAATCCACTGTTCCTAGGCTGTCATTGAAAATAAGAATTTGTTCTTAACTGACTTGCCCAGTTAAATAAAGGAAAAATAAAAAATTGCTGGAGTCCACTAGTTAACAGAGCCACAAATTCAAAATGTGCTATTTCATGAAAAGAAAAATATGCTTTTGGGTTTTAATTGTAAGGTTAGGGCTAGGCATACGGTTATCAGTGTGGTTAATGTCAGGGTTAGGTTTAAAATCATATTTTAAGAAGAAAATAGTAGAATTATGACTTTGTGGCTGTGGTAACTAGTGACGACCAAGAGTGCGCAATGAAGCTGTCACGTCCTGGCCAGTATATAAGGTTAATTGTTTTGTAGTTTGGTCAGGGCGTGACAGAGGGTATTTGTTTTATGTGGTTCGGGGTGGTGTGTTTGTGTAAAGGGTGTTTGATTTAGTATGTCCGGGTTTTGGTTTATGTCTAGGTAGTTCTATGTGGAGTCTAGTATGTCTGTTTCTATGTCTGGTGAATTGGTGTTGGGACTCTCAGTTGAAGGCAGGTGTTTTCTATCTGCCTTTGATTGAGAGTCTCATAAATGAGGGTGTGTTTGTGTTTGTGTTTTGTGGGTGATTGTTCTGTGTTCAGCCCTAGGCTTTGCCAGACTGTTTTGTTGTTCGTTTGTTAGTTCTAGTAGTTTTGTTATTTTGTATTCAGTTGTTGTTTGTAAGTTAATAAATCTAAATATGAGCATACACGTACCTGCTGCATTTTGGTCCTCATTCACCAACGACAACCGTGACAGAATCACCCACCTCTCAAGGACCAAGCAGCAGAGGAAGGAGCAGACGGTTTTCGAAGAGGACAAACGAGAGAGATGGACTTGGGAGGAGATCTTGGAGGGAGAAGGCTCCTACACTTGGGAGGAAATCCAAGCAGGGAAAGATCGCCTTCCTTGGAAACAGGTGGTACGCGAGAGAGAGGAAAGGAGTAAGGCGGGTATGGACCGGGAACGTTTCCGAGGGACAAGACTGGCGTTGAAGCACGAGAGGCACCCCCAAGAAAATTTTGGGGGGGGGCACACGGGTAGTTTGGCTAGGCCTAGGAAGAGCCGGAGGCCAGCTACCCGTGGTTATATGGAGGAGCGTATGAGGTGGGGAGCGCCATGTTTCGCTGAGAAGCGCAATAGCTCACCCATACGCACGCACAGTCCGGTGCGAGTTATTCCAGCCCCTCGCAGGTGCCGTGCTAGAGCGGGCATCCAGCCTGGTAGGAGGATGCCTGCGCAGCGCATCTGGTCGCCGGTACGCCTCCGAGGACCAGGCTACCCAACTCCCGCTCTACGCACGGCTACCATCAAGCCCCTGCACAGCCCAGTCTGCCCTGTACGAGCACTCCGCTCGTGCAGGGCTACTAGTTCCATCGAGCCAAGGCGGGTTGTGCAGGAGGTAAGATCTAGACCGGCTGTGCACCTCCATAGCCCTGGGTTTCCAGCTCCTGTCTCTCGTGCGGACCCGGAAGTGCGTCCACCCAGTCCGACTCGTCCTGTTCCCGCTCCCCGCACTAAACGGCAAGTGCGTAAACCCAGCCTCGCCAGTCAACAGTCGTCGGAGCTGCCCGCCAGTCAACAGTCGTCGGAGCTGCCCGCCAGTAAACAGTCGTCGGAGCTGCCCGCCAGTCAACAGTCGTCGGAGCTGCCCGCCAGTCAACAGTCGTCGGAGCTGCCCGCCAGTCAACAGTCGTCGGAGCTGCCCGCCAGTCAACAGTCGTCGGAGCTGCCCGCCAGTCAACAGTCGTCGGAGCTGCCCGCCAGTCAACAGTCGTCGGAGCTGCCCGTCAGTCAACAGTCGTCGGAGCTGCCCGTCAGTCAACAGTCGCCGGAGTGGTCAGACTGCGCTGAACTGCCGGAGTGGTCAGACTGCGCTGAACTGCCGGAGTGGCCAGACTGCGCTGAACTGCCGGAGTGGCCAGACTGCGCTGAACTGCCGGAGTGGCCAGACTGCGCTGAACTGCCGGAGTGGCCAGACTGCCCTGAACTGCCGGAGTGGCCAGACTGCCCTGAACTGCCGGAGTGGCCAGACTGCCCTGAACTGCCGGAGTGGCCAGACTGCCCTGAACTGCCGGAGTGGCCAGACCAGCCTGAACTGCCGGAGTGGCCAGACTGCCCTGAACTGCCGGAGTGGCCAGACTGCCCTGAACTGCCGGAGTGGCCAGACTGCCCTGACCTGCCGGAGTGGCCAGACTGCCCTGACCTGCCGGAGTGGCCAGACTGCCCTGACCTGCCGGAGTGGCCAGACTGCCCTGACCTGCCGGAGTGGCCAGACTGCCTGACCTGCCGGAGTGGCCAGACTGCCCTGACTCGCCGGAGTGGCCAGATGCCTGACCTGCCGGAGTGGCCAGACTGCCCTGACCTGCCGGAGTGGCCAGACTGCCCTGACCTGCCGGAGTGGCCAGACTGCCCTGACCTGCCGGAGTGGCCAGACTGCCCTGACCTGCCGGAGTGGCCAGACTGCCCTGACCTGCCGGAGTGGCCAGACTGCCCTGACCTGCCGGAGTGGCCAGACTGCCCTGACCTGCCGGAGTGGCCAGACTGCCCTGACCTGCCGGAGTGGCCAGACTGCCCTGACCTGCCGGAGCTGACAGACTGCCCTGACCTGCCGGAGCTGACAGACTGCCCTGACCTGCCGGAGCTGACAGACTGCCCTGACCTGCCGGAGCTGACAGACTGCCCTGACCTGCCGGAGCTGACAGACTGCCCTGACCTGCCGGAGCTGACAGACTGCCCTGACCTGCCGGAGCTGACAGACTGCCCTGACCGCCCAGAGCTGATAGACTGCCCAGACTGCCCCGAACCTCCAGACTACCCAGACTGCCTGGAACGGCCAGAACCTGAGCCGCCTCCAAGATAGGTGGGTTGGGGAGGGGGGGGTGTAGCACAGTGCCGTCGTTGACGGCAGCCACCCTCCCTTCCCTCCCTTTAGTAAGGGGGAATTTTCTTTTGGGTATTGTTTGGGGGTAATTTTTTTTTGTGTTAAGGTGCTTCTGGGGTAGCACCTTTAAGGGGGGGGTACTGTCACGTCCTGGCCAGTATATAAGGTTAATTGTTTTGTAGTTTGGTCAGGGCGTGACAGAGGGTATTTGTTTTATGTGGTTCGGGGTGGTGTGTTTGTGTAAAGGGTGTTTGATTTAGTATGTCCGGGTTTTGGTTTATGTCTAGGTAGTTCTATGTGGAGTCTAGTATGTCTGTTTCTATGTCTGGTGAATTGGTGTTGGGACTCTCAGTTGAAGGCAGGTGTTTTCTATCTGCCTTTGATTGAGAGTCTCATAAATGAGGGTGTGTTTGTTTGTGTTTTGTGGGTGATTGTTCTGTGTTCAGCCCTAGGCTTTGCCAGACTGTTTTGTTGTTCGTTTGTTAGTTCTAGTAGTTTTGTTATTTTGTATTCAGTTGTTGTTTGTAAGTTAATAAATCTAAATATGAGCATACACGTACCTGCTGCATTTTGGTCCTCATTCACCAACGACAACCGTGACAGAAGCTGGATTTCAGCAGAGTTGCTTATTGTTTGTTGGTAATAACATTCATATTTTCCATGACAACATGTAGATCCTAGAAAAAATATAATTAGAATCAAAAACAAACATTTAGCTGTTAGCTAGGCAAGTTTTGGGATTTTGATGCTTAAAATCAAAGCAAATAGGTTTTGTGTTTGGAATTGCAGTATGTATTTAGTTTGAAAATTCAGACGTGAGCTAGCAACTTTTGAGACTGGTTTCGTCTGGACAAACAAAAAACTACCAACATCTTCTTTGGAAAAAAAAAGTTATGAGTTCTAATATTTGCATTGGGGGATAGCTGTGAGGGTTATCAAACAGGATCCTCTCATCTGTTCACCTTGAACTCATTAATGATAGAATGTTCATATTTGAAGATGGCAGAAAAGACAATCTCTTTGGCAATAACAACGAGTGGCAAGGAGTGGAATGTTAGCTAAAGATACTGGTCCTCAGGCTCAGCAAGAATATTCTATATGCCATAAATATGTGTCAGTGTAAGAGTGCAAGCCAAGGGCAAGCACGGTTAATGTCTTTGTGCTTGCTACAATGTGTGTGTGTGCACGTTTCGTGAACATGACAGCCTACACTCCCAGTGAATTGTGTGTGGTGTGGAGGGGTGTGTTGGTCACAGCCCCAGACTGAGTCCGTAAACAGCTGTTCCTCCAGGACAGAGGCCCAGGTCCTGACAGGGTGAACACAGCCAGAGGCTTCTTCCAAGTCTGACTCAACAGGCCCTCAGTAACGCCCTGAACCACTGATCTGTTTGGGCTAAAAATGCTGCTCTTTCTCCTAGAGTCCTAACACAGAATAACAGTGGTCCAAGTCCATCAACAATATAGTAATAAACTGAAAATGAAAGATTCTATAAATAAGATTGTAATTTTGTTTTTTGCTAAAATGATTGACATGGCTAAATACAACAGATTGGCAGTAGTCTGTATCAGTGTGAGTGAAAGGAAAGAAAACAGGGAGCTTCTCAATTAGGTATGTCTGTCGTCTCTCTTCGACTCCTCTGTCCTTCTCTCCTCCATGACTCGCAAATGGATAGGCAGTCGCCATGTTTAAGAGAGTGTCAATTCGTTAATAGGTGAACGGGAAGAGTTTGCTCCTCTCCTCTCCTCAATTGCCTCCTACAGTCGAGGATACTCATGTGTAGTGCAAAGTGTTTTGAAATCCGCCACACCCCCCTTGAGTCAGCTGTTGTTTTCTCAAAGAAGAAACAAACATTTATAAATGATACACTTCTTACCGTTTTATCTGTAAAATGTCCCACACAACTAGCTAAATCATTTTTGGATTCCACCCCTGTAAATGTAATTTGCAAATGATGTGCTAGTGGAGAACTCCTTCCACAGTTTCATTTCATACAAGTGCATTTGTTTCCACGTTTCCTCCCCTCCTCGATTACCTTTGACTTTTCTCAAAAGGAGATGAGGCGAGGATGGAAGAGAAGACAGTCGAGCAAAACCATTTGAGAATCTACCACAGCTTTGAACTGCACTTGACAATGCAGTTTCATTGGGCTGCAGCAGTTGGTTATTACTCTAGAGGGCTCTAGTGTCAACTTTGTCGACATTAGAGACAATTAAGTCACCAAAAGCCCCTCTACTAACAGAGGACCTATACTATACTGTCTGCTTCACCAGGAAACTGCATCATACCACCAAATGAGCACAACCTGCAATTTTAGAGTTAGTTCACTTCGTCATTCAGTTGAATGAACAACTAACTTCACTTTACATTTCTGTCTTTCATGCACTTTCTACATTTCCTGGTCAAGTACAGGACTGAAGGGAAGGAACGATGCCTTACCTCAGGAATCAGTGACACGTATTTATAACCAGCCAGAGTCGAGAAGTTAACACCATGTGGATAACTGGCAATGAACAGGACAAAACCTTCGTTGTGGACAACTATGGGACAAAGAAGGACATAAAAGCTAAAAGCATACAAGTACAACTGTATTAATCATAACAGTCACTGATACAGGTTTAATGGTTTATAACTAGGGTCCATCGTTTTTCCTGGTCGGGCCATGTATCCGGAAAAACTCAGGGCCCTATTTATAACAGCAAGAAACAGGAATTCTGTCATTTTTTCAAAATCCTAATTGTATATCATGCAGCAAATGAATCCATGTAAATGAGCAGCATAGTATGTTGCAGGGCAGTGGTTCCTAACCTTTTTACTGTTCCACCAACTAAATGTTGCTCTCTCCAGAGTACCCCTGAAGTACCCCCTCATGTGTAGGCCTATGGTCTCATGAGTTTTCTCAAGTACCTCCTGTGAATAAGCCCCCTGGTTGGGAACCACTGCTGTAGGGGAGGCCTTATGCCTACTTATTTTCAGCTGACTAATTGTCAGATGTCACTCACGGTACGTCTCATTGGATGACACGTAGGTGAGCAGCAAGAGGCCAAAGTTCTCAGTGATGGCACAGATAAAGTTGAGGCAGCTGAGCAGCCACTCTAGGAACCTTGTGGAGAAGAGGCCCTTATATATAGAAGTTAAAATATGCCACTGCCACCAGGAACCTGGGAGCAGAGTGCAGGCCAATGCAGAAACGCCAGATATTGCACTCTGGGCTCAGGCTTATGGAGGCACTAGTGGAATGTAGATCATTGGGAAACTAAAACAAAAAGAGTGTCAGACCATGTATTTGCATGCTACGTTTTTAATAACAGGGACATGATTGATTATCTTGCTAAAGAGTGTAAGTGGAGTCTTAAAAATGGAACAAGGAGGAGATGAAGATGCAGGTAATTACGCCAAGCAGTGGCAGACTGACGGTGCCCACAACACAGGAGGTGAATGATAGCCTGATCAGAGGCTTGTCATGACCCAGGACATGTGGACCCTGCAGCATCCTAGACTGGGACATCAGGGCCATATTTATCACTAAATAATAAAACTGTGAGAATGTTTAGATATTAACAAAAATATTTATAATAATGAAATAGTCTAATAGTCTGTATTTAATAAATAGGTTTGAGTTTGACATGCTTCCTGCAAAATCATGCTGCTGTTTTCAGTGACAATAAGGCAGGACTTTATTTAAGTTTAATCAGAAACATGGATAAAAATGATCTGAATATGATTCCATACCTCCAATTTGTAGGCTACAGCTAGGTCAATTATTTATAGCTCTTGCATTGTCAGAGAAAGAAATGGCTTTTGTTGGCTTGAAATTGGACTCTCACTACATACGTCTGTGCATCATCGCATATAGGCTACTGACTATGTTCAGATGTATTTTGATGAGGTATTTCACAAGTTTGTAATGTGATCTCTAATTCATTCGCGTCTGTTTATGCTCTCTTCAGCACAGCACATGAACACTGAGCATCAAGAACACGATGCAGAAAACGCGTTTAACCTGAATCTTCCCCAGCAACCATATTATAAATATCTTCAATAATGTTTGAAAATAAATGCGGTATCAATGGAATGCGAAAGATGTATTGAAGAGATCGGATAATAATGTATTGCGACACCCGGAAGAGAAAGCAAAGTACTGAGGGGGTGGGAGGAGCCTATAACAACAAATCGTGGACATATCAAGAACCAGTCATATTACGCAATTTCTCTCACTGAAAAATCATTGGTAGCTCAAGTGCCACGATGAAGTGTAAGAAACTGTTTGAATTAATTGATGAGACAACTTTTTACCACGGCAGCTGTCTGTGGTGCTGATCTCACCCATCACCAAAGACTGTAGTTTACTCTGACAGCCTGGCAACTCTTTGACAGCATGGCAATGCAAGTTGCCTAATGAAATAACCATAAGACATACTATACTTTGAGAAAATGTGGTTATTTGGGAAGGACTCAAATCAATGTTTTTTGTTGTTGAGGATGATTATTTTGGACAAGATGGGCCTCTGCCGTGCCTCTAACCCCAGTCATGGCACCGAGGTAAAGTCAGTTTCAGGTTGGATATTCAACGGATATTCGCGCTTTCAAACATCAACAGCTTTTAAACCACTTGAGCCACAGACTCCAACTTTGCAAAGCTTCTAAACATGTTTAAATGTGAGCAGCATTTTGTATTCCTGGTTTTATTACTTAGGGAGCGTAAACAAAGTGCAAACTGTTTTACATTTGAATTTCAATAGCTACTTGGTCATGTGACCTACTGACTTCAAACAAGGTTCAGAATGTACACTTAGTGGGTCTACATATTGCACACCCTTTAGTTTGTCCATTTTCATCTCACACGATTTTACATGCATTTTTTTATACTTTCTAATTTCAATAGCTCCTTGGTAATGTGACCTACTGACCTCAAACAAGGTTCAGAATGTCCACTGACTATCCTTCTATATTGCACACCCTTTAGCTTGTCCATTTTCATCTCAGACAATTCTTCATTCATTTTTTCCAAACTTAAAATTTAATTAGCTCCTTGGTCATGTGACCTACTGACCTCAAACTACTTTCAGAATGTCCACGGACTGGCGGAGATGGGCACCGCGAGGCATCCAGTGCGGTAATGCGACCGATCCCGGAAAGGTTGGCGGGAGCCCCGGGGAGAGTTCTCTTTTCTTTGTGAAGGGCAGGGAGCCCTGGAATGGGTTCACCCGAGAGAGGGGCCCAAGCCCTGCAAAGCGTTCTAATATTTGCATTGGGGGATAGCTGTGAGGGTTATCAAACAGGATCCTCTCATCTGTTCACCTCTCCCCCCTGGCCCTTGAAAATCTGGGGGAGAGTGTGTAAATCTCACACCGGGAAGTACCCATATCCGCAGCAGGTCTCCAAGGTGAACAGCCCCTTGTATGCTATAACAATGTAGGTAAGGAAAGTTGGCAAAAAAGATCTGTAACTTCAGGATAAGGATCGGCTCTAAGGGCTGGGTCGGTCGGGCTGGGGTGCGAAGCGGGGCTGGGCTCGAACCGCGGCTGGGGGAGCAGTCGCTCCGTCGCCCTGCTCTCACCACCATTGGAAGTTCGTTGTGCGGCCCATCTCGCAAAGGCTGCATGCGGGGGTTCGTCGGGGTGGTGTCCGTTGGCGGGCCGAAGGCGGACTGGTGGGTAGTTGGGTCCGGTGGTTGGTGGCCTCCACTCTGGAAACACGACGTGGCCTTCTCGCAGATCCCCCAGCTACGGCGCTTGCTGGCTCCACACATTGTAGGTGGGGAGGTCTCCTCTATGCTCACGAGACTAAACCCATTATGACTGAACGCCTCTAAGTCATAATCCCCCTAAACATAATGATACCGTAGCTCCACGGATATTCAGTTGGCACAGGATAGCCTGCCTCTTTTGGCAGGAGAGTAGGGCCGTTCGTGATGGGGTTGGGGTGCGGCTGGATGAGATGCTGCCCCTCTCCTGATGCACACCGGATGTTTGTGGGGAACCTGGTGCTAAATCACTCGTAGACGACCTGATTCTGGGTCAGGGTTTCGTATGTCGCAGAGCAGCTCACTCGCTGCGATCTATTGAAAGTCAGCCCTCGATCTAAGCACAGAGCCTATTTCGGGTTAAAAGGTGCACAAAGCCTGTTTCGAATTACCACATGTACAGAGCCTGTTACGGGTTACCAGGTGCACGTGGATCCTGACAGCGGGACTATAGACATCTTAGTAATTCCAGGGAGTAAGCTATACTCTAAGGCCAAGGGAGAGGGGTGTTGACCAGGTAGGGAGAGTAGGTGTGGAGGCCTGGAGGTCCGTAGTTCCAGGGAGTAAGCTATACACTCTCAGGCACAGGAAAAGGGCAGGCAGGCGGGCAGGGAGTGTAGGTCTAGAGGCCAGGAGTCAGAGGTCACCAGGTCAATGGGGGCCTGCCTGGAGGTACGGAAGGTCCCAGGGAGAAGGCCCTAGTGAATAGGTGTGTGAGTGACAATTTCCTTCAGGGGGAAAGAGCAGGCAAATTCATGTAAAAACGTGTGAGATGAAAATGGGCAAACTAAGGGTGTGCAATGTGTAGGCCCACTGAATGTACATTCTGAACTGTGTTTGAAGTCAGTAGGTCACATGACCAAGGAGCAATTGAAATTAGAAAGTAAAAAAAATTGATGTAAAAATGTGTGAGATGAAAATGGACAAATTAAAGGGTGTGCAATATAGAAGGGTAGTCAGTGGAAATTCTGAACCTTGTTTGAAGTCAGTAGGTCACATGACCAAGGAGCTATTGAAATTAGAAACATTGAAAAACATTGAAAATTCATGTAAAATTGCTTGAGATGAAAATGGATAAACTAAAGGGTGTGCAATGTGTAGGCCCACTGAGTGTACATTCTGAACCTTGTTTGAAGTCAGTAGGTCACATGACCAAGGAGCTATTGAAATGTGAAAGTTTGAAAAATGTATGTTAAAACGTGAGATAAAAATGGACAAACTAAAGGGTGTGCAATGTGTAGGCCCACTGAGTGTAAATTCTGAACCTTGTTTGCAGTCAGTAGGTCACATGACCAAGGAGCTATTGAAATTCAGAAATTTACATAAATAATGTAAAATAGTGTAAGATGTAAATCTACAAAAAAAAAGTCTGTGCACTTTGCCATCGGGTTAGCTACAACCAGTTTTGAAAGTTTTAGGATTAATGGTTAAAGAGCTATTGACATTTGATAAATTAGATTTGTCACTATGTTGACAGTCCCTATCTGCTGTTGGTGGACGAAAGGAAAACTACAGGCAAATATCCGTTGAATATCCAACTTGAATCTATCTTTACCTCGGTATTCATGGCACGCTAACAATCATCTTGGTCATAGCACAACAGCAGTCTACCGCTATCCATGCTTGCAACTTCGTCATTCAAATGATAATTTGGCATATCTTTGGATCGAGATAAATGTAACCTGTAACAGCAAGATGAAACTCTGTGGAATTCGATCTTCACTGAGTTGAATTCTCTGCTTGAATATTATTCCAGGTAGGCTATAGTTTCTCTCTTTGGCTGAACTATGCACAGTTGAAAATAGTAAATTCACAATGTACATATTTAGGAATGTACATGCCAAGGTTCCCCAACTGGCGGCCCGTGGGCGGAATTTGGCACGGGGATAGTTTTATTTGGCCTCCCGAGTTTTCTGAGCAAAAAATGAAAAGAAAAAGAAAAGTGTTTTTATTTTCATTTTTGGCCATAAAAGACTCTTTAAAACACCAGAAAATCAGCTCCAGGTGATTTCTATTTAAGAAATCTAGTCCCAAGTGTTCCCACGCATAATAAAGAGACACGTGATCATATACAAATGTAAGCAAGGTTTGAAATGATTATGTTTTCGTTAAACAATATATCTGTTTGGGCTTCTTGCTGTCAGTTTGCAATTTATTTGTAAGTACAGTATGTTCCAGCCACCTGACCATCCGCTCAAGAAATAATCGGCCCACAGTTGAAATTAGTCAATGATCCCGAGTGGCACAGCGGTCTAAGGCACTGCAGCTCAGTGCTAGAGGTGTCACTACAGACACCCTGGTTCAAATCTCAGAGGTATGGGACATTCATTGGGGAGGACAGGCTCGTGTTAATGACTGGAGCGGAATTGGTGGAATGGTATCAAATATATCAAACACATGGTTTCCAGGTGTTTGATGCCATTCCATTTGCTCCGTTCCCACCATTATTATGTATGGTTCTGTAAAGATACAGAAACTGAGAGATAATGAATATACACATGGAATGCAATGAGTAAAGCAGGATGAATGTATGCATATCAAAGGAGCTACAACAGAGAATAAAAATGGAACAGAACTGCAACAGCACAATAGGTGAGATCAGTATCTAATAACCAGGAATGACATAATAGTACAATAATACCAACAGCAGAGTTAATGTAAACATCTTACCAAATACCATACAGGGAGTCTATACAAATGGGCAACATAAATAGCAAGCATTACACTAAAGGTAATAGTAGCTCATACTAATACAACGTCAGCATTAACATTGTAATAGATACGCAGTGATATACAAAGCCAAGCTAAACAACAATAACAACTCACTCTGTGTTCACGCATCCCATGCACATATGTCCACCCACACTCACAGACTGGAATAACACCGTTCAGGTACGGCAATATTTACTCCCTTGGAGAGTGTGGGTCACGCTGGCTAGCCATTCAGGACCTGGAGAGACTGCGTGGCTTGAGCGTGCACAGGGGAGACACATGGCTATTGTCCGACTGGCTGAAACCAGATATTGATCTCTCACCTGAGGGGGATAAGTGTGAGGATGGGTGAGAGTCAGACAGCGTGGCTTCAGCCAGACATTAACAACAACACACACGCTACACATTAGTCCCACAGTGCCCTCTGCTGGGGATTCTGAAACAACCCAAGGGTTACTGATGTAACTGATGTAAACTACATTATTACTGGTCTCCCGGGAGAGGTGATGGGGGGTCTTAGCTAACATATGGAATTATTTTAAGATGGTCATACCAAGGATAATTTAGCTTTTTTATTTTTAATTTTAAGACCCCTTTAGGTATCAAAAGAATATATAAAGAAAATATTGGAGGAAACATTGAATTTGGCTTTACCGCTATTAGCCAAAAGAAACGTATTAAATAACAGATTCACTACATGGAAAAACAGATAGTCCCCTAGAAAATCTAAAGGATGTTTGTACTGAACTGTCTGTCCTATATCTGAGAGATATACACTACATGACCAATAGTATGTGGACACCTGCTCGTCGAACATGTCATTCCCAAATAATGGGCATTAATATGGAGTTAGTCCCCTTTGCTGCTGTCACAGCATCCAATCTTCTGGGAAGGCTTTCCGCTCGATGTTGGAACATTGCTGCGGGGACTTGCCTCCATTCAGCCACAAGAGCATTAGTGAGGTCTGGCACTGATGTTGGGCGATTAGGCCTGGCTCGCAGTTGGCGTTCCAATTCATCCCAAATGTCATCAAAAAGAAAGGAGGACCAAGGCACTCTTCATATAATTAATTAGAATGCCTTTATTTGTATGGCATGTTCAATAGAAACAAAGTTTTAAAAATCCGACGCGTTTCGGCTGCATGGCCTTCGTCAGGGAGTACAAAGAAATAATACAATGCTCTCTTTTTAACAGCTTTTCCAATTAGCCCTAATTGGCGCTCTTTTACCAAAGAGCACATTCTGTCTACCAAAATTGACTATTGTGTACCTTAGTAGTGCTTCCCTTCCTCCTCTTTCATCCCAAAGGTGTTCGACGGGGTTGAGGTCAGGGCTCTGTGCAGGCCAGTCAAGATCTTCCACACTAATCTCGACAAACCATTTCTGTATGGACTTAGTTTTGTGCACGGGGGCATTGTCATGCTGAAACAGGAAAGGGCCTTCCCCAAACTGTTGCCACAAAGTTGGAAGCACAGAATTGTCTAGAATTTCATTGTATGCTGTAGCGTTAATGACTAATACTAAGGGGCCTGCCCGAATCATGAAAAACAGCCCCAGCCCATTATTCCTCCTGCACCAAACTTTACAGTTGGCACTATGCATTCGGGCAGCTAGCATTCTCCTACGGACAAACCTAGATTTGTCAGTCGGACTGACAGATGGTGAAGCGTGATTCATCACTCCAGAGCACGCATTTTCACTGCCCAGAGTCCAATGGTGGCGAGCTTTACACCCCTACAGCTGACGCTCGGCATTGCGCATGGTGATCTTAGGCTTGTGTGAAGCTGCTCGACCATAGAAGCCCATTTAACGAAGCTCCCAACGAACATTTCTTGTGCTTAAGTTGCTTTCAGAGGCAGTTTGGAACTCGGTAATGATTGTTGCAACTGAGGACAGACCATTTCTTATACACTAGGAGCTTCAGCACTCCGTTGTCTCGTTCTGTGAGCTTGTGTAGCCTACCACTTCGAATCTGAGCCGTTTTTGCTCCTAGATGTTTCCACTTCACAATAACAGCACTTACAGTTGACCGGGACAGCTCTAGCAGGGCAGACATTTTACAAACTGACTTGTTAGAAAGGTGGAATCCCATGATGGTGCCACATTGAAGGTCACTGAGCTCTTCAGTAAGGCCATTCTACTGCCAATGTTTGTCTATGGAGATTGCATGGTTGAGTGCTCGATTTCATGCACCTGTCAGCAACATGTGGTGTATATATATATATATATATATATATATATATATATATATATATATATACACTGCTCAAAAAAATAAAGGGAACACTTAAACAACACAATGTAACTCCAAGTCAATCACACTTCTGTGAAATCAAACTGTCCACTTAGGAAGCAACACTGATTGACAATACATTTCACATGCTGTTGTGCAAATGGAATAGACAACAGGTGGAAATTATAGGCAATTAGCAAGACACCCCCAATAAAGGAGTGGTTCTGCAGGTGGGGACCACAGACCACTTCTCAGTTCCGATGCTTCCTGGCTGATGTTTTGGTCACTTTTGAATGCTGGCGGTGCTTTCACTCTAGTGGTAGCATGAGACGCAGTCTACAACCCACACAAGTGGCTCAGGTAGTGCAGCTCATCCAGGATGGCACATCAATGCGAGGTGTGGCAAGAAGGTTTGCTGTATCTGTCAGCGTAGTGTCCAGAGCATGGAGGCGCTACCAGGAGACAGGCCAATACATCAGGAGATGTGGAGGAGGCCGTAGGAGGACAACAACCCAGCAGCAGGACCGCTAACTCCGCCTTTGTGCAAGGAGGAGCAGGAGACGCACTGCCAGAGCCCTGCAAAATGACCTCCAGCAGGCCACAAATGTGCATGTGTCTGCTCAAACGGTCAGAAACAGACTCCATGAGGGTGGTATGAGGGCCCGACGTCCACAGGTGGGGGTCGTGCTTACAGCCCAACACCGTGCAGGACGTTTGGCATTTGCCAGAGAACACCAAGATTGGCAAATTCGCCACTGGCACCCTGTGCTCTTCACAGATGAAAGCAGGTTCAAACTGAGCACATGTGACAGAGTCTGGAGACGCCGTGGAGAACGTTCTGCTGCCTGCAACATCCTCCAGCATGACCGGTTTGGCGGTGGGTCAGTCATGGTGTGGGGTGGCATTTCTTTGGGGGGCTGCACAGCCCTCCATGTGCTCGCCAGAGGTAGCCTGACTGCCATTAGGTACCGAGATGAGATCCTCAGACCCCTTGTGAGACCATATGCTGGTGCGGTTGGCCCTGGGTTCCTCCTAATGCAAGACAATGCTAGACCTCATGTGGCTGGAATGTGTCAGCAGTTCCTGCAAGAGGAAGGCATTGATGCTATGGACT
Source organism: Salmo trutta (assembly GCF_901001165.1). Classification (NCBI taxonomy): domain Eukaryota; kingdom Metazoa; phylum Chordata; class Actinopteri; order Salmoniformes; family Salmonidae; genus Salmo; species Salmo trutta. The sequence continues at coordinate 34,788,498 of NC_042982.1, forward strand.
GGCCCGCCCGTTCCCCAGACCTGACTCCAATTGAGCACATCTGGGACATCATGTCTCGCTCCATCCACCAACGCCACGTTGCACCACAGACTGTCCAGGAGTTGGCGGATGCTTTAGTCCAGGTCTGGGAGGAGATCCCTCAGGAGACCATCCGCCACCTCATCAGGAGCATGCCCAGGCATTGTAGGGAGGTCATACAGGCACGTGGAGGCCACACACACTACTGAGCCTCATTTTGACTTGTTTTAAGGACATTACATCAAAGTTGGATCAGCCTGTAGTGTGGTTTTCCACTTTAATTTTGAGTGTGACTTCAAATCCAGACCTCCATGGGTTGATAAATTGGATTTCCAGTGATCATTTTTGTGTGATTTTGTTGTCTGCACATTCAACTATGTAAAGAAAAAAGTATTTAATAAGATTATTTCTTTCATTCAGATCTAAGATGTGTTGTTTAAGTGTTCCCTTTATTTTTTTGAGCAGTATATATATAGAGGGAGAGAGAGGTTTTTTTTTTTTTACGTGTATTTATCCCCTTATTTTAGGCACTAAACTATCTCTATATATACTTCCATTAAGTTTTTAAACTGGTACCTGAGACCTTCAGACAATGGTTTTCAGGGTTGGGCTTCCTAGAGCAAAACAGGAGTCTCATCTATTCAATAGAATTGTCATAGTAATAGTTTTTAGGCCAAACCATTCGGATGCAACATATGATTTTGTGAGAAGACGGATTTTGTAGGTTAAGAGATAGTGATGAATCACTGTGACAGTGACTGATTATTTCCTCTATACCAGTTAGATTCTCATTAGATAACCTTCACCGCTGTTTCCCAAGTAGGAGGCAGGATCCAGTTGTTTAGGGGTCGTCTTATATAATGTAATCCTGTGGCCCTTCTCTGCATCCCTCTCAAAAAGGCTTTACTGAAACAGCGAAGCAGGGTAACATCTGGCTCACTCAAATCCACTGAGACCACTTTAAACAGTTGCTTCTGGCAGTGTTCCGAACTCCATTATGTTTAAGAATTGGAAATGTATTCCTGGAAAAAAACATATTATTTAACATGTGGGAATATCCTCTAATATATATATATATATATATATATATATATATATATATATATATATATATATATTTTTTTTTAAACCGGTTCAAAGACTGGAGAGAAAGTGAAATGGTCGAGTAAATTCATAGTATGCAGAGGATTTGTCCAGATGTATCTTGTTGAAAGCTCATGCAAATGTTGATAGATCTTTCTATACAAATGGGGGAATAAAAGCACAAGGATAGAGGACTTTAGGGTGGCAGGTAGCCAAGTGGTTAGAGCGTTGGCCCAGTAACCAAAAGGTTGCTACCTGAGCCGACAAGGTGAAAAAATGGTTGATTGTAGCCTTGAGCAAGGAACGTAGACCTAGTTTGCTCCCAGTGCGCCATACTAATGGCTGACCCTGTAAAATAACACATTACGTTGCACCTATCTAGTGTGTGTGACTGCGGCCCTACAACCATCTGCATGTTTATTACGGTGTGTATCAACACATCTCTCCTTCAAGTCAACAGATACCTCAGTTGCATCTGCTGGCTCCTAATGGCAGCTTTGCTTGATGTCTTGCTATAGCATCAGTAATCTACTCCCAAATCATTGCAGTGTTCTGAATCATCTGCCATGTGTTCACGTGTCCTTTTACACAGTAAGACTTTTACCCATGTACAGGTATCTGCCAGAATAAAGGAAACAATGACGGATACAAAATACTGTATATTGAAAGCAGGTGCTTCCACAAAGTACTTAACATCCCATCATGCTTAGGGTCATGTATAAAATTGCCCAGTTGCCCTTTATTTTGGCTAGAAGAAGAGATCTCAGTGACTTTGAAAGAAGGGTCTCAAAACAGCATAGGGGGTTTAAAGTGTGTGTGCGTGTTTGTGTGTGTGCGTGTTTGTGTGTGTGTGTGTGTGTGTGTGTGTGTGTGTGTGCGTGTGTGTGTGTGTGTGTGTGTGTGTGTGTGTGTGTGTGTGTGTGTGTGTGTGTGTGTGTGTGTGTGTGTGTGTGTGTGTGTGTGTGTGTGTGTGTGTGTGTGTGTGTGTGTGTGTGTGTGTGTGTGTGTGTGTGTGTGTTTGTGTGTGTGTGTGTGTGTGTGTGTGTGTGTGTGTGTGTGTGTGTGTGTGTGTGTGTGTGTGTGTGTGTGTGTGTGTGTGTGTGTGTGTGTGTGTGTGTGTGTGTGTGTGTGTTTGTGTGTGTGTGTGTGTGTGTGTGTCTCAGTCACCAGACCCAATTGAACACTAATGGAAGATTCTGGAGCGGCGCCTGAAACAGTGTTTTTAACCACCATCAACTAAACACCAAATGATGGAATTTCTCATGGAAGAATGGTGTCGCACTTCCTCCAGACACTTGTTCTGGTGCCTTGTGGCCCAAAGCCCTATTAAGAAACTTTATGTTGGTGTTTCCTTTATTCAGGCAGTTATCTGTATATCCCAGAGACTTTGCTCTGGATGACATCAGATTGTCACAGATTGTCATTTTGAATAAATGTATGAAAATTGTCAAGTGCTCACTAAATTCCAAGTTAATTCAATGAAATGAAATGTAATTAAATTCATTGTGTTCTGGTGTGTTTAGGTGAAAACGATGTTGAACATGTTTAACATTGCTCTCCATGTTCTTTCTTATACATTTTATATGACTAATAAGTCATTTTAGTCATTTAGCAGACACTCTTCTTTCTGCCCTGTCCTAGCCTGTTGGAGTGCTCATGGGAAGTATACCAAGAAGCTGCTGAAAGATTTGTCTGAACAACACATTTCACTGCAACCAACTTGGTGTATGTGACAATAAAATGCAGAAACAAAGTGGAGGCAACCGAAGAAGTGCAAGCGCTTCTCATGAGGAGTTCCCTCTTCTTCCGTTGCTTTTCTTGTGCCTTTGGCTAATCCTGTCATGCCTGGTTGCCCGTCTGTTATTCTAACAGGATAATGCATGTCCTTCTTATTTACATTGTTTGTCACTGTCTTCATATGAATGGACTTCAGCCTCTGTTGGTCTAGCACTAAACCAATACTACACAACTGGTAGAATTATCTCTCTGTCTCTCTCTCTTGCACTCTCTCTCTCTCTCTCTCTCTCTCTCTCTGTCTCTCTCTCTCTCTCTCTCTCTCTCTCTCACTCCCTCGCTCTCTTACTCTCTCTGTATGTATTTCAGTGCTGACAGCCATTTCACAGGCTCCATGGACACTAATGTGTTTATCAGCCATGATGGCAGATCATGTGGGACTCCTCTGTCATCACCAAGAGCTCCTGAAAGGTAGACGTATCCTTCTTCCCGTTCGATGCCCAGCAGTGCAGATTCACCGATGGTTCCTGGACCTACAACGGTAACCAGATGGACCTCCAGAGGGTCCACTATTATTAGCGAAAAAACACCAAGTGAGACAGGCCCACTGGGCTAAAAATGGACCAGCCCATCTGATATTTGCCTGAAATGCCCCCGAGGGCAATAATATAGCTAGTGATGAACATGTCTGTAACTCTGTAGTTGATTGAACCCAATGCACTGTCTATGCCAAGGGGAAAACAGGACCTTAAAGTGACATCAGGATAGTGTTAGTAATACATGTATCTTCCCCTGTCAACGTACCACAGGAAAGTACTACATAACCACCATGACCATGATAACAGCCTCCACGGCCCTGACCATCTTTATCACGAACATCCACCACTGTGGCCCAGACGCCAAGCCTGTGCCCAAGTTGGCCAAGATCTTCATGCTGCAGTACATGGCCAGGCTGTGCTTTGTGTATGAAGTAGGGGAGAACTGCATGTCTTTCCAGCCTGAGAAACAGGACCCGTCACCTCAATCTACACCTCAGAGTAGTAACAACTACACCTTGAATGGACAAGTAGTCCGAGAGGACTTGATTCTGAAGGTGGAAAAAGGTAAATATGGCATGGCCCCCAAAATAATTGAGGAGACAAGAGTATCAGTTGAAGAGCCCCACCGGCTCCATGTGGAGGAACCCCAGCCACCACTACAGCGCCTGGAGAAACGTCACGTTCCTGAGCATGGACTGTGGGGACTCACCAGGGCCGGTCGCGGCCAGGAGGAGCCAGAAGTGAGCAACGGAGTAGGATGGAGTAGAGGAGAGAGGAGGTGTGTAACACCCAGTGAACCTGAAGCAGCAGAGTAGAGGAGAGAGGAGGTGTGTAACACCAAGTGAACCTGAAGCAGCAGAGTAGAGGGAGAGAGGAGGTGTGTAACACCCAGTGAACCTGAAGCAGCAGAGTAGAGGAGAGAGGAGGTGTGTAACACCCAGTGAACCTGAAGCAGCAGAGTAGAGGAGAGAGGAGGTGTGTAACACCCAGTGAACCTGAAGCAGCAGCAGCTCCTCCGAAATATTGAGTACACTGTCAACTGTTACAGAGATACGAGGGCCACAGCGAAAAGGACTGGGGAGTGGAAGAAGGTGGCGAAGGTGTTGGACCGATTCTTCATGTGGATATTTTTCTTCATGGTGTTTTCCATGAGCCTGCTCATCATGGGGAAAGCCATCTAACTTCAGACCTGGGCTGTGTTCATTAGGTACGGAACAGGAGAAAATATGTTGAACATATGTCCTGATCCTGAACTCTATGTTCTGATCCTGAACTGTATGTCCTGATCCTGTTTTACACCTATTGCATATAACCAAAATGAGAGAACAGGTAAAGCGACGTGTGCAATAAGTTTGTAATGATCAGTTTCCACCTCCCACGTTTTTATACATGAGGGCCTAATCTGAACACAAGGATTTAATAAAGATTTCACCAGTTTTACTTAATTATTTGACATTCCAAATCCTTTTCATGTGTGTATGCTACCTAAAGATGTCGGATCTTAATTTGAGCAAGTTTGCTACAGCAGAAAAATAATCCTGCTGCAGCAGCAGGAAATGTGAATTATTATGTGGATTATAATTAATTAACATTTTTGTAGGATTGATACATTTTTCGTTATGGAAATCAAGTCTGAAATTTCAAAGTGGAAATTACAAACTTCAGAAGCCTTTTTAAACTCTCATACACATTTGTAAATGTCCTGCAATTCTCCTGCAAAAGGTTGATCAAATTTAGATCCTACATCTCTACAGGTCGTGTATGTTAGATCATGGGAATTGCAATACCTTTAAATTACCATTCAGGAATGATTAAACAGAAATGAATAGTTGATTCAAGCTCTTTGAGTTACTTTATTAACATTTAATAAAACATTAAAATCCATTCTGACATTTCAAAACATTGAAATAATAAATTACAGCATCACAATATCTCACAGTACATGATCCAGTGTATGTCTGACATACTAAAAGGGACAATTTAACTTTAACATGCATGTTATAATGTTAAGAGAAACAAAGACTATCCCTTTACTTATTAGCTGTTTTGTAAACCAGGCTTTACTCTCTGTTTACGGTGGATTGAACTGTATGTCCTGATCCTGAACTCTATGTTCTGATCCTGAACTGTATGTCCTGATCCTGAACCGTATGTCCTGATCCTGAACTCTATGTTCTGATCCTGAACTGTATGTCCTGATCCTGAACTGTATGTCCTGATCCTGAACCGTATGTCCTGATCCTGAACTCTATGTTCTGATCCTGAACTGTATGTCCTGATCGTGAACCGTATGTCCTGATCGTGAACTCTATGTTCTGATCCTGAACTGTATGTCCTGATCCTGAACTGTATGTCCTGATCCTGAACCGTATGTCCTGATCCTGAACTGTATGTCCTGATCCTGAACTCTATGTCCTGATCCTGAACTCTATGTCCTGATCCTGAAATCTATGTTCTGATCCTGAACTGTATGTCCTGATCCTGAACTGTGAGTCCTGATCCTGAACTGTATGTCCTGATCGTGAACCGTATGTCCTGGTCCTGAACTATATGTCCTGATCCTGAACCGTATGTCCTGATCCTGAACTCTATGTCCTGATCCTGAACTCTATGTCCTGATCCTGAACTCTATGTTCTGATCCTGAACTGTATGTCCTGATCCTGAACTGTGAGTCCTGATCCTGAACTGTATGTCCTGATCCTGAACTGTATGTCCTGATCCTGAACTGTATGTCCTGATCCTGAACCGTATGTCCTGATCCTGAACTGTATGTCCTGATCCTGAACTGTATGTCCTGATCCTGAACTATATGTCCTGATCCTGAACTCTATGTCCTGATCCTGAACTCTATGTCCTGATCCTGAACTCTATGTTCTGATCCTGAACTGTATGTCCTGATCCTGAACTGTATGTCCTGATCCTGAACTGTATGTCCTGATCCTGAACTCTATGTCCTGATCATGAACTCTATGTTCTGATCCTGAACTCTATGTCCTGATCCTGAAATGTATTTCCTGATCCTAAACTGTATGTCCTGATCCTGAACTGTATGTCATGATCCTGAACCGTATGTCCTAATCCTGAACTCTATGTTCTGATCCTGAACTGTATGTCCTGATCGTGAACCGTATGTCCTGGTCCTGAACTATATGTCCTGATCCTGAACCGTATGTCCTGATCCTGAACTCTATGTTCTGATCCTGAATTGTATGTCCTGATCCTGAACTGTATGTCCTGATCCTGAACCGTATGTCCTGATCCTGAACTGTGAGTCCTGATCCTGAACTGTATGTCCTGATCCTGAACTCTATGTCCTGATCCTGAACTGTATGTCCTGATCCTGAACTGTATGTCCTGATCCTGAACTTTATGTCCTGATCCTGAACTGTATGTCCTGATCCTGAACTCTATGTCCTGATCCTGAACTCTATGTTCTGATCCTGAACTGTATGTCCTGATCCTGAACTGTATGTCCTGATCCTGAACTGTATGTCCTGATCCTGAACTGTATGTCCTGATCCTGAACTGTATGTCCTGATCCTGAACTGTATGTCCTGATCCTGAACTGTATGTCCTGATCCTGAACTGTATGTCCTGATCCTGAACTGTATGTCCTGATCCTGAACTATATGTCCTGATCCTGAACTCTATGTTCTGATCCTGAACCGTATGTCCTGATCCTGAACTGTATGTCCTGATCCTGAACTGTATGTCCTGATCCTGAACCGTATGTCCTGATCCTGAACTGTATGTCCTGATCCTGAACTGTATGTCCTGATCCTGAACTCTATGTCCTGATCCTGAACTCTATGTTCTGATCCTGAACTTTATGTCCTGATCCTGAACTGTATGTCCTGATCCTGAACTGTATGTCCTGATCCTGAACCGTATGTCCTGATCCTGAACCGTATGTCCTGATCCTGAACTGCATGTCCTGATCCTGAACTGCATGTCCTGATCCTGAACTCTATGTCCTGATCCTGAACTCTATGTCCTGATCCTGAACTCTATGTTCTGATCCTGAACTCTATGTCCTGATCCTGAACTGTATGTCCTGATCCTGAACTGTATGTCCTGATCCTGAACTGTATGTCATATGTGTTGCTTTGTTGTGCCAACTTGTATTCTCTACTGATCTCACCTCTCCACAGAGAAATATTTAATTATTTCTGCTCAGACACTCTGCTAGTCTCCTGACAAATTACTGCATTTTGAATATCTGCATATTCTAATTGAGTGTTTATCCTCAAAACAGTTCAACAGTGTCCCTGTTAGTCACCAAAAGAGCCAACTAAACAAGAACAGAGCTTTCTCAGCGCAGCCTTTCTCTCATTGTTTCTGATATGTTAGATGATAGGATTCATATCAGGGACACTGCCAGAAAGGAGTTAACAATAGATATCAAGATTAGAACATTACAGTGAATGTTTTCAGATTTGGCATTGATGTGATGTGAAAATTATACAGAAAGCAGGTAAATAGAGCCCAGATGCCCATGCTGCTTTAGCCGATAGACCCCATTCTCTTAGTGATAATGCTGCTGTAGCCGATAGACCCCATTCTCTTAGTGAAAATGCTGCTGTAGCCGATAGACCCCATACTCTTAGTGATAATTGTCAAGACTACTGCCGAGGGTGGTTCCTCTCCCTGTTCGGTCGTCGTCACCGGCCTACTAGCTACCATCGATCCCTTTTTCGTTTTTCTGTTAGTTATGTCTTTATGAGTTACACCTGTTTCCCATTAGTAAATCATTTTATTATTTAAGCCCGCCTCTCCACCTGTTCTGTGTGTGGGCTTGTTACGTGTCGTCACTTTGTATGTTTTGTGGTACATGTATTTTGGACTTCGGGGTTATTGTTTCGCCCTGTTGTGTTTGGACTTATTTCCTCGGTTTTCAGTACTTATTAAATTACAAATTGTACCAAACATTTTCCTGCTTCCTGCGCCTGACTCCACACCCATGAAGACCAAAGTGTTACAGAAGTCCGCACCATAGAAATGGAGTCAGCAGAAGCAGCCACCACCCCTCTACTAACGATAGAGGAACGGGTCCTCCATCACACCACCGTTCTCCATCGGATTGGGTAAGCCATAGACCAGATGATGGAGAGAATGGATCGATGGGAGAGGAGTGGTCTCCTCCCTTCACCTCCGGTTCACCCGACGAGCTCACCTCCTCCACTCCCTTCCCCGTCTGGATCTGGGGCACTACGTCTTACGCCTCCGAGGGAGTATGATGGAGCAGCGGCAAGGTGCCAGGGATTCCTATTACAACTTGAATTATACCTGGCGACCGTGAGGCCGACTCCCTCGGGGGAGGAGAGCGTGAGCCTCCTCATCTCCTGCTTGACGGGCCAAGCATTGGAGTGGGCCAACGCTGTGTGGAATAGACCCGATTCCGCACGAAACAACTACCCTGAGTTCACCCGCTGTTTCAGGGCCGTCTTCGATCATCCCCCTGGAAGGAAGAGTGGCGGGTGAACGACTGTTTCACCTTAGGCAGGAGATGAGGAGCGCGCAAGATTTTGCCCTAGAATTCCGGACTTTGGCGGCTGGAGCTGGGTGGAACGACAGGGCCCTAATAGATCACTACCGGTGTAGCCTCAGGGAGGACGTCCGCAGGGAGCTAGCGTGTCGGGACACTACACTCTCCCTAGATGAACTGATCGACATGTCTATACGACTGGACAATCTGCTGGCTGCCCGCGGGCGTTCAGAGCGGGTCCTGTCAGTTCCAGCTCCTAGCCTGCCTGCACCCATTCCTATGGAGCTCGGGGGAACTGCGTCAAGGGGAACCGGAGGAGGGCGTCCCTCCAGCACCAATTGTGGTCGACGAGGACACACGGCCGACCGGTGCTGGGGGGGTCCCTCTGGGAGTCGAGAGGGCAGGCAGAACACTCCTCGTTCATCCCAGGTGAGTCAGCACCACACTCACCCAGAATCCTCTTTTGGTCACGTGTTTGTTTTAATTTTTTTCCTTGATTTTGCTCCCTTTTCCCAGCATAAGGCGCTATTCGATTCAGGCGCAGCTGGGAACTTTATGGATAGTGGACTAGCCCTTAAGTTGGGAATTCCGCTGGTACCGTTAGATTCCCCTTTCCCCGTGCACTCCTTAGAAAGCCGACCATTAGGGTCAGGGCTGATCAGGGAGACCATAGTGCCACTGGACATGGTAACGCAGGGGAATCATAAGGAACAAATTAGTTTCTTTATTATCGACTCACCTGCATTTCCAGTGGTGCTGGGGGTGCCCTGGTTAGCTAGTCACAATCCTAAGATTTTGTGGAAACAGGGTATTCTCCAGGGATGGTCAGAGGAGTGTTCAGGTAGATGTCTAGGTGTTTCCATCGGTGCCACGTTGGTGGAGAGTTCAGACCAGGTTTCCACTGTGCACATTCCCCCTGAGTATGCAGATTTGGCTCTCGCCTTCTGTAAAAAGAAGGCGACTAAATTACCACCTCATCGACCGGGGGATTGTGCGATAGACCTCCAGGATAACGCTGCGCTTCCTAACAGTCACGTGTACCCACTGTCCTAGGAGGAGACGTTGGCTATGGAGACATATGTCACGGAAGCTCTGAGGCAAGGGTACATTCAGCCCTCCATTTCACCTGTCTCCTCGAGTTTCTTTTTCGTGAAAAAAAGGGGGGAGGTTTGCATCCGTGCATTGATTATAGAGGTCTCAATTCTTTCACAGTGGGGTTCAGTTACCCACTACCTCTCATTGCTACCGCAGTGGAATCATTTAACGGAGTGCGTTTTTTCACGAAACTAGATCTCAGGAGCGCTTATAATCTGGTGCGTATTCGGAAGGGAGACGGGTGGAAAACCGCATTCAGTACCACATCGGGCCACTATGAGTACCTCGTCATGCCATATGGGTTGAAGAATGCTCCAGCCGTCTTTCAATCTTTTCTGGATGAGATTCTTAGGGACCTGCACAGGCAGGGAGTGATTGTGTGTATCGATGATATCCTTATTTACTCCTCCACACGCCCCGAGCATGTGTCTCTAGTGCACAAATTGCTTGGTAGACTGCTGAAGCATGATCTATACATCAAGGCTGAGAAATGTGAGTTCTTCAAAAAAGCCGTTTCCTTCCTGGGTTATCGCATTTCCACCTCAGGGATGGTGATGGAGTGTGATCGTGTTAATGCCGTACGTAATTGGCCGACTCCCACCACGGTGAAGAAGGTGCAGCGGTTTTTGGGTTTTGCCAATCACTACCGGAGGTTTATCTGGGGTTTTAGCCAAGTTGCGACTCCCGTTACCTCACTTTTGAAGGGGGACCGGTGCGTTTGCGGTGGTCGGCTGAAGCGGACAGAGCCTTCAACCAGTTGAAGGCGCTGTTCACTGATGCGCCCGTGTTGGCCGTTCTAACACAGCGCTCGGGTGCGCCACCGAAACTCCGCCCCTGCGCTTTCTTTTCTAAGAAGCTCAGTCCGGCGGAGCGTAACTATGATGTGGGGGACCGTGAGTTCTTAGCTGTGGTTAAGGCTCTGACTGTGTGGAGACATTGGCTTTAGGGGGCTAGACGTCCTTTTCTCATCTGGACTGACCACCGGAACCTGGAGTATATCCGGGCACTGAATCCGCGTCAAGCAAGGTAGGCCATGTTTTTCACCCGATTTCAGTTCAGGATGTCATATAGACCAGGCTCTATGAACACTAAGGCTGACGCGCTGTCCCGCCTCTATGACACTGAGGATAGGTCCATCGATCCTACTCCCATCCTTCCAGCCTCTAAGCTGGTAGCACCAGTAGTATGGGAGGTGGACGCGGACATTGAGCGGGCGTTGCAAATGGAGCCTGCGCCTTCAAATTGTCCTACCGGTCGTAAATACGTTCGCTTGGTGTTTGTGATCGATTGATTCGATGGGCTCATACGCTACCTTCGTCGGGTCATCCTGGGGTGGCGAGGACAGTGCAAGGCCTTAGGGGGAAGTACTGGTGGCCCACCTTGGCTAAGGACGTGAGGTTTTATGTCTCTTCCTGTTCGGTATGCGCCCAGAGCAAGGCTCCTAGGCACCTTCCTAGAGGGAAGTTACAACCCCTCCCCGTTCCACAACGGCCGTGGTCTCACCTGTCGGTGGACTTTCTTACCAATCTTCCCCCGTCTCAGGGGAGTACCACGGTTCTGGTAGTTGTGGATCGGTTTTCTAAGTCCTGCCGTCTCCTCCTGTTGCCCAGTCTCCCTACGGCCCTACAGACTGCGGAGGCTCTATTCACCCATGTCTTCCGGCATTACGGGGTGCCGGAGGATATCGTCTCTGATCGGGGTCCCCAGTTCACGTCCCATGTATGGAGGGCGTTTATGGAGCGTCTGGGGGTCTCGGTTAGCTTGACCTCCGGTTATCACCCCGAGAGCAATTGGCAGGTGGAGAGAGTGAACCAGGAGGTGGGTAGGTTTCTGCAGTCGTACTGCCAGGACCGGCCAGGTGAGTGGTCGAGGTATTTACCCTGGGCTGAAGTGGCGCAAAATTCACTCCGCCACTCATCCACCAACATGTCGCCTTTTCAGTGTGTGTTAGGCTACCAGCTGGTCCTGGCACCATGGCATCAGAGTCAGACCGAGGCTCCTGCGGTGGAGGATTGGGTACAGCGCTCCAAGGACACCTGGAGAGCTGTGGAGGAATCCCTTAAACAAGTAGGAGAAAGGTAAAAGAGGAGCGCTGACCGCCATCGCAGTGAGGCTCCCATATTCGCACCGGGAGACAGGATCTGGCTCTCGACCCGAAACCTGCCCCTCCGCTTGCCCTGCCGGAAGCTGGGTCCGCAGCGTGTAGGGCCCTTCAAAGTCCTGAGGAGAATAAACAAGGTTTGTTATAGATTAAAACTCCCTTCTTATTATCGTATTAACCCCTCGTTTCATGTGTCTCTCCTCAGGCCGGTGGTAGCTGGTCCCCTACAAGACGGTGAGGTGCCGGAGGTCCCTCCGCCCCCTCTGGACATCGAGGGGGGCCCGGTGTATACAGTACGCTCCATTCTGGACTCAAAACGCCGGGTGGGGGGCCTGCAGTACCTCGTGGACTGGGAGGGGTACGGTCCGGAGGAGAGGTGCTTAGTCCCGGTGGGGGACATACTGGATCCATCATTGTTAGTTGATTTCCATCGCTTCTATCCGGATCGCCCTGCGCCTCGTCCTCCGGGTCGACCTCGAGGCCGGTGTCGGCGCGATGCGGGAGCCGCGTGTCAGGGGGGGGGTACTGTCACGACTACTGCCGAGGGCGGTTCCTCTCGCTGTTCGGGTGGCGCTCGGTGGTCGTTGTCACCGGCCTACTTGCTGCCATCGATCTCTTTTTCGTTTTTCTGTTAGTTATGTCTTTATGAGTTACACCTGTTTCCCATTAGTAATTCGTTTTATTATTTAAGCCCGCCTCTCCACCTGTTCTGTGTGCGGGCTTGTTACGTGTCGTCACTTTGTATGTTTTGTGGTACATGTATTTTGGACTTCGGGGTTATTGTTTCGCCCTGTTGTGTTTGGACATATTTCCTCGGTTTTCATTACTTATTAAATTACATATTGTACGAAACATTTTCCTGCTTCCTGCGCCTGACTCTACACCCACGAAGCCCAAAGTGTTACAATAATGCAGCTGGTGGCGTAGCGCTTATAGGCTATGACACACAGCAGCTCCCTCTCAATGGTTTCAAATGACACATACAACTGGATGAAACACACTGAGAGATGGTTATGTCATTCCACAAACACACTGCTATCATCTTAGCGAAAACACTGGTTGATATCACAGTGTCTGTGAGGGCCAGGTTGCTGAGGAAAATGTACATGGCAGACTGCAGCTTGGGTCTGTCGCCACAGGGGTAAGTATGATGAGCTTTCCATTCAGTATCATCAGGTAGAACACCAATAGCAAGATGGCCAGCTCTGGGTAGAAGATGTTCAGCCCTCTCTCACCCCCAACAAAGAGGAAGTCAGTCACAACAGTCACATTGGCTTGAAGGCAAGAGTCACCTGGCGGTCAAGGAAGATCATTTTACAAAGGTGCACAATATCAGCATTTTCTTGAGAAAGACATATAAATAGTTATCTTATTTGGTATGAGACATTTGTTATGAGATAATCTTATTTGTTATGAGACACTTACATTCTACATTGTGAAAGATGTGTTCAGGGCATTTATGCTGTAGACACTCCAGATTTGGATATTATTTGGACTGTTTCTGTGAAAAGACACATTAAAAAGTCAAACAAACATGAATCATTAATCTCTATTGCAAACACTACATTTAAAATCAACAATTTTGAATAGCCATTGATGCAAATTATGAATTGATGTGTGTAGTGTGCACAAAACAATGATGCTTAATACAGTTTGCAAAAAGAATTACATGAACAAGACTGCATTTACAGAAGAAAATATCAATCTCCTGATAGTGACTTGACAATATGACTAGTTTATCTCAATGTACAGGTCATCATGTGGACTTGATCTAGAGACCAAGTGTTGTGTTTCTGTTGTCCTGTCTATGTTATGGCCCTCCTGCAGTTCCCAGGGGCTTCCACACACCTCCTCTAACTGCAGACTCTCTCCTAGTTCAGAACATAGTTGGTTTCCTGGGATTATTCCAGCCAATCAGCGTTTCACACAACAGTAGGCCTAATAACTCCCAAGCATGCATTGATTGGTAATACGTGCATGGAATTCATGGCAAACGAGAGCAGAGCTAAAATGGATAATAATAACTACTACTCTCTTCTGTGCTTCCCTTCCCATGTTGCATCATTATGTAGGCTTATGACTGGGGCAAATCGTTTCTGATTAATTATGTCCAACACATCATTTTGATCCTCTAAAATGTTTATATGCATGGATAGATGCTCAACAAACTCTTCACAAACTCCATTGGCTAGCTAGGTGTTTGCAAATGCTGATATGCAGCAAACAGTCTTGTGTTGCCAGCAGGGAGTTGTACACCTCTATGGAACTTAAATGTGTGTGACAGTTTTAAAATCTGGAAGCTCCAGTCAATCTCAACCCGGAATGTATAGACATTGGTTTTTCCTCGCTGTGTAACCTTTTACCATTTAAAAGTAAAAAGTAACATAATCATATTTGAGTATAATTATAAAGGGGCAGCAGGTAGCATAGTGGTTAGAGTGTTGGGCCGGTAATCGAAACGTTGCTGGATCGAATCCCCAAGCTGTCACGCTCTTCAAAATGAGCGAACCAAGGCGCAGTGTGTGTTGGGTTCCAAATCTTTATTTCAGTGAAACTAGAACAAAAACAACAAAACTTACAAAAACAACAAAACTTACAAAGACCGTGAAGTTGTAGTGTCACATACACAAAAAAACAATATCCCACAAACACAGGTGGGAAAACGGCTACCTAAATATGATCCCCAATTAGAGGCAACGATTACCAGCTGCCTCTAATTGGGAACCATACAAAAACACCAACATAGAAAATATCAACTAGAACACCCCCTAGTCACGCCCTGACCTACTACACCATAGAGAACCAAGGGCTCTCTATGGTCAGGGCGTGACACAAGATAACATGGTAAAAATCTGTTGTTCTGCCCCTGAACAAGGCAGTTAACACACTGTTCCCCAGTAGGCCATCATTGTAAATAAGAATTTGTTCTTAACTGAATTGCCTAGTTAAATAAAGGTGAAAAAATAAGTATATATATATATATGTGTGAAAACGTGATTTGCCTGTGTTGTATATATATTTCCACACTATGAGGTTGGAATAATACTGTGAAATTGATAATGCCCTTTTAGTATAAGACATTTTTTAAAAGACTGCCTGAAATTTCAGTCTGTTCTGGTGAGATGGAGTTTTGGCCTGCCTGGTGACCTCACCAGGCAGTAAATTTGTTAATAAACCAATAAGAAAGAGAGTTCCAAACCTTTCTGCCAATAACAGCTAGTTTTCAGTTTTTCCTTCCCACTCAGACCAGTCCCAGACTTTCCTAGCAAAAGTATTGCTTGAGAAATTGCTCTTTGCTAAGATTTTTACAATTTTAATTGAAAACAATCACAGTAAGGTACTTAATTGTTACCCAGAAATGATTTGATTTTGAGATTTTAAAAAAATTATGAAAAAGAACAGCTGTATTGTACCTTTAAATAATAAAATCCAAACATGGTGCGTTATGGAATAACTTTATTGGAGAACAAGAGTTTCAGGACAGAATCCTTTATCTGTTTGTTTCTGAAACTGTAAACAAGTGGGTTCACAAGAGGAGTTAAAATACAGTTGACAATAGATATCAAGATGAGAACATTGGGATGAATATGATATGATTTAGCACTGATGTAGACACATGAATGAGCAGTGTAGAAGGTAAGGACAACAATGAGATGAGAGGAGCAAGTGGAGAAAGCTTTTTTCCGCCCTTCAGATGTGGCAATTTTGCAAACAGATTTGATGATTTTACAATATGACCAAATTATGACAGTGAATGGAACATACATCACAAATAAAGCACATGCGAGGGCTAGATCTATCAACAGTGTTGTGTCCAAACAAGACAATGTAACAATCGGAGGATAATCACAAAACCAATACATTATCTGATTACTACAGAAAGGTAGTTGTGATGCAAGAATGACATTCAATGCTGGAAGAATTATCCCCAAAGCCCATGCTGTTGAGGCCAGGATCACACATACTTTGAATGTCATGATGCTGTTGTAGCGTAAAGGATTGCAGATAGCAACATAGCGGTCGTAGGCCATAGCACATAGGAGAAATCCCTCTGCAGTTTGGAATGTCAAATAGGTATACATCTGCAAGAAGCAACCTGCAAATGAAATGGACACATCATTCCACAAACACACTGATATCATTTTAGGTAGAACGCTGGTGGTGATCACTATATCTATGAGAGACAGATTACAGAGGAAAATATACATTGGTGTGTGAAGTTTGGAGTCGAGCAACACCAGAGTGATGATCATGGCGTTGCCGATGACAACCATGATGTATACCACCAGAAGAAAGATGGCCAAGTCTGTGTAGATCTCCTTGAGACCCAGCTCCCCTCCATGTATCAGGAAATCTGAAAACAGGCTCACGTTGAACTCCAGTGGTTGAGAAACATCTGAAAAACATCATGAGAAGAATGAGATTTTCATGCATCCACAAAGTACTGTCTAAAACACATACTGGTTTATATTTAAACAGTAAGCATATAGTCGGGCACAGTGTAACTACAAGGAATACATTGTTAAGCAGTATAGTTGTTATGACCTTATTATTGCTTTAATCAACATAATTGGCACACAGGGAGCAGTTGCTGATGAACTGTTTTGCTGGTTCAGGTCTTTGAACCAGTAGGCTACACTGTTGATGTTCATTCAAATCAAGATTCACTATTAGAAACCAAATCAAACCAAACATCAAACAACAGTGTGATGAGCATTGAGCACATTTACAAGGGAGGTTTAGAGTAAGGTTGATCCGGACAAGGGCATGGTTGTCCAAAGTTGCCACAGGTAATCATAGAGCCTCGCTAGATTCTAAGTGGGATCCTTGGGACGACCCTACCCTAAATCCTGACCCCTAACCCTGACCATTACACAAACCCTTACCTAACCCCAACCCTAACCCTTACCTTAACCATTTTACATTTCAATGGGGTGAGGTCAGAGTTGGGTCATCCAAAGCATCCCACTTAGAAAAAAACATTGATTCACACAACTGAGAATAAAATAAATAAATATGGACATGGGAGAAAGAATATCTGCAAAGGTTGAATGGATTGTGTTAGGGTTAATACATCGACTCAAATAAGGTAATAATTGTAGCTATACATTTTGTTGTCATTGCATTTTAAAAACATTTAACAGGACGTTCTAAAGAAACCAGAAAATTGTTAGCATCCTCCAATTCACCAGACACTGCTGACAATATATTTTACATTAATCAGATGGTGAGAAATTCCTATTTAAATATTGGGAAAGTAATTTTGTTTACCTGAAAGAGAAATATAAGATGTTTATTATGGCTGCCGTTCTTCTTGTTCCTTAAACAGCTCTTGTATCATTCGATTTTTCCAACTGGAAAATTAGAAAACACAAACAATTTTCATGTCATAGAAAGCACTGGAGTTCTCACTTACTTGCCATTGAGTTGGTCATCTCACCAGACCCGCATCTCTGGGATTGAGGAAGAGCTGCATAATGTGGGAATTTATATAACAACTTCTCACCCGCTCTTCCTCTGTAATCCTTGTTCAGGAAGCTTTTTAATTAGACAGAAAACACAGGAGTCACTTTGGGACCTTTTTATTATGTTGTCTGGCACAAGCTCATAATTGGGACCTAACACCAGCTCTAATTGGTTTAATCAGAACACAGAGACCCTTCAATACACTGTGGTCCAATACACTGTGATTTAATATTAAATTATATAGTATTCATGCAGTGATTAAATATACTAAGTAGAAGAACATAAGAACATCCCATGGAAAAAGTACCCTATTGTCATACTTGAGTAAAAGTAAACATACGTTAATAGAAAATGACTCAAGTAAAAATAAAGTCACCCAGTAAAATACTACTTGAGAAAAAGTCTAAAAGTATTTGGTTTTAAATATACTTAAATATCAAAATGAAACGTAATTGCAAAAATATTCTTAAGTATCAAAAGTAAAAGTATAAATCATTTCAAATTCCCTATATTAAGCAAACCAGACAGCACCATTTCCTTGTTTTTTTTATTTATGGATATCAAGGGGCAAAGTCTAAAAACACAGACATACTTTACAAATGAAGCATGTGTGTTTAGTGAGTCTGACAGATCTGAGGCAGTAGGGATGATCAGGGATGTTCTCTTGATAAGTGCGTGAATTTGACCATTTTCCTGTCCTGGTAAGCATTCAAAATGTAATGAGTACTTTTGGGTGTCGGGGAAAATGTACACTACCAGTCAAAAGTTTTAGAACATGTCACGTCCTGACCAATATTTAGGTATTATTTGTATTATATTTTGGTCAGGACGTGGCAGAGGTATATTTGTTTTGTATTTTGGGGTTTTGTGTGTGGTGTAGTGGGGTGTTAGTTGTTGGTATAGGTTCTAGGTTTGTTTTTCTATGTATAGTTAATTGGGGTTGGACTCCCAATTGAAGGCAGGTGTGTTGAGTTGCCTTTGATTGGGAGTCCTATATAATAGGGTGTGTTTGTCTTTGTGTTTTGTGGGTAGTTGTATTTTGCACTGCGTTATTTATGCCTGTAAAACTGTCACTAGTCTTATTTCGTTTTCTTGTTTTTCCTCCGTGTTCACATTCGTTTAATAAATTAAGAGGATGAGCACTAACTCCTCTGCGTATTGGTACACGTTCTCCGACGATGATTTCACTATATCGTCTAGCGACGAAGAAATCTGTGACAGAACAACTGCTCATTCAAGGGTTTTTCTTTATTTTTACTATTTTCTACATTGTAAAATAATAGTGAAGACATCAAAACTATGAAATAACACATATGGAATCATGTACGTAGTAATCAAAAAAGTGTTAAACAAAAAATATATCTGATATATCTGAGATTCTTCAAATAGCCACCCTATGCCTTGATTACAGATTTGCACACACTTGGCATTCTCTCAACCAGCCTTACCTGGAATACTTTTCCAACTCCTTTTGAAGGAGTTCCCACATATACTGTGCACTTGTTGACTGCTTTTCCTTCACTCTGCGGTCCAACTCATCCCAAACCATATCAATTTGGTTGAGGTCGGGGGATTGTGGAGGCCAGGTCATCTGATGCAGCACTCCATCACTCTCCTTCTTGGTCAAATAGCCCTCACACAGCCTGGAGGTGTGTTGGGTCATTGTCCTGTTGAAAAACAAATGATTGTCCCACTAAGCCCAAGCCAGATGGGATGGCGTATTGCTGCATAATGCTGAGGTAGCCATGCTGGTTAAGTGTGCCTTGAATTCTAAATTAATCACAGACAGTGTCACCAGTAAAGCACTCCCACACCATAACACCTCCTCCTCCATGCTTTACATTGGGAAATACATAGCGGAGATCATCCGTTCACCCACACCGCATCTCACAAAGACAACAGCGGTTGGAAACAAAAATCGCAAATTTGGACTCCAGACCAAAGGACAAATTTCCACCAGTCTAATGTCCATTGCTCGTGTTTCTTTGCCCAAGCACGTGTCCTCTTCTGGTAGTGGTTTCTTTGCAGCAATTCGACCATGAAGGCCTGATTCACACAGTCTCCTCTGAACAGTTGATGTTGAGATGTGTCTGTTACTTGAATTCTGTGAAGCATTTATTTGGGCTGAAATTTCTGAGGCTGGTAACTCTAATGAATTTATCCTCTCCAGCTGGGTAACTCTGGGTCTTCCATTCCTGTGGCGGTCCTCAAGAGAGCCAGTTTCATCATAGTACTTGACGGTTCTTGTGACTGCACTTGAAGAAACTTACAAAGTGCTTGAAATATTCCGTATTGACTATTGACTGACCTTCATGTCTTAAAGTAATGATGGACTGTCGTTTCTCTTTGCTTATTTGAGCTGTTCTTGCCATAATATGGACTTGGTGTTTTACCAAATAGGGCTATCTTCTGTATACTTGTGCATATTTGATATTTGTGCGTCTGTAACTTTCTCACTCATCATTATTCACGATTCATTCAGGATGATCCATAATCCTGGTACAGTAGCATCCACATTAATGTTGAAGTGTTTAGAAAAATATTATATTCTTATTTAAAAAATAATCTGAAACAAACACAACCAAAATAAATCCAACAAATTTGTAGAGTCACAAGCTTGATGTAGTCATTGCGTACAATGAATATTGGAACAAATACTACTGTAAACTTTTAACTACTTTAATACACATAAGTTAATTTATCCCAGCACTGTTGGTCCCCTGAAATGTGGGGACTATGTACAAAAAGTGCTGTAATTTCAAAACGGTTCACCCAATATGGATGAAAACAAGCTTAAATTAAAGCTGGCGGTCTGCACTTTAACATCACAGTCATTGTATCATTTCAAATTCAAAGTGCTGGAGTACAGATCCAAAACAACAAAACATTTGTCACTGTCCCAATACTTTTGGAGCTCACTGTATGTCCCTCTTGTGATGTTATTGGTTAACAGACAGACATGAATGTCAATTGCCTGGCTCTGCTCCTGTGAGAGGGAGCAAATGAAGGACTGTAGGAACTGTTTCAGATGGAAAAGGCCTTGTATCAGTTGAAGGCAATCTGGGATATTTCCTGCTTTTCAATGGTCATTTCAATTAGCCACAGCCAAAGTCACAATGATATCTATAAGAAATTGTGAAATATTTTATTCAATATTGTCTGTCTCCTTTGCCAGCAAAAAGGACAAATGTTTTCTGGTAACATTTAGAGTATCCTATCTTATTGCATTGACTAAATAAAATGAATGTAATTAAAAACATTATATTTTGCCTATGACATATACTTTTCTAGAAACGTGTATAGAGAATAGCAATAATGTCATAACAAGTTGATGCTTATTGTTTATTATGATGCAAATCATTTAAATGTCTACTTTTTCATAAAATGTTGTGGTTTAAAAAGAGCACATTTCTGCCCAATGCCAGTTAAAATGTCCAAAATAGCACATATTTCTATGACAGTATAATGCTTTTGCCAGAGTATTGCACATGCTTAGAGTGGTTATGCACATTTGAGTTCACATTCAGGCTCCCGAGCTGTGAATACCTTGCTACTTTAATATCAGTTCATACACATTTTCTGTCTTTATTTACAGTGATCCCCCCCACCCCACCCCACCCCACCCCACCCAACCCACCCCACCCCACCCACCCCACCCCATACCCCACTATCGGGACATGTACTCTACAAGGTGTTGAAGTTCCACGAGGATGCTGGCCGAAGTTGACTCCAATACTTCCCACAGTTGTGTCAAGTTGGCTGGCTGTCCGTTGGGTGGTGGACCATTCTTGATACACACAGGAAACTGTTGAGTGTGAAAAACCCAGCAGTGTTGCGACACTTAAACCAGTGTGCCTGGCACCTACTACCACACCCTGGTCAAAGGCACTTAAATCTTTTGTCTTTCCCATTCATCCTCTGAATGGCACACATACACAATCCATATCTAAATTGTCTCAAGGCTTAAAAAACCTTCTTTAACCTGTCTCATCCTCTTCATCTACAGTGATTGAAGTGGATTTAACAAGTGACATTAATAAGGGATCATAGTTTCACCTGGATTCACCTGATCAGTCTATGTCAATATAAATGTTGGTACACTCAGTGTATATATCTTTACTGTCTCAATTCCAGGCTGTTTTTCATTCTACCCTCTAACTAGGAACTGATTCAGACCTGGGGCACCAGTTTCCTTTTCACACGACAGTCAAACCGAGCCGAGTTGAACTGTATTGCGCTGAGCTGGTTACTCAACAAAAATAAATATCTGATATGCTTCAGGTTGGCTCCATAGAGTGAATCAGCTACAGGTTGGCTCCATAGAGTGAATCAGGTACAGGTTGGCTCTATAGAGTGAATCAGCTACAGGTTGGCTCCATAGAGTGAATCAGGTACAGGTTGGCTCCATAGAGTGAATCAGGTACTGGTTGGCTCCATAGAGTGAATCAGGTACAGGTTGGCTCCCTAGAGTGAATCAGATGCAGGTTGGCTCCATAGAGTGAATCAGCTACAGGTTGGCTCCATAGAGTGAATCAGGTACAGGTTGGCTCCATAGAGTGAATCAGCTACAGGTTGGCTCCATAGAGTGAATCAGGTACAGGTTGGCTCTATAGATTGAATCAGCTACAGGTTGGCTCCATAGAGTGAATCAGCTACAGGTTGGCTCCATAGAGTGAATCAGGTACAGGTTGGCTCTATAGAGTGAATCAGCTACAGGTTGGCTCCATAGAGTGAATCAGGTACAGGTTGGCTCTATAGAGTGAATCAGCTACAGGTTGGCTCTATAGAGTGAATCAGGTACAGGTTGACTCTATAGAGTGAATCATGTACAGGTTGGCTCTATAGAGTAAATCAGGTACAGGTTGGCTCTATAGAGTGAATCAGGTACAGGTTGGCTCTATAGAGTGAATCAGGTATAGGTTGACTCTATAGAGTGAATCAGGTACAGGTGAGTGGAATCTCTGGCCATTAAGGACAATCTCTCAATTCACCTGAAACCAGCAGTATTGCAGACCTTCAATCTTGGATTTGAGCATCTCAGACGTCCCTCTGAATTTTCAGCTAACAGACACTAGAGGTCTCTATAGAGATACCATTTTGACTGGCAATCAGGTAATGACAAGGCACAGACAGGAAAGCCTGTTAAACAATGTGTGCTCATCGTCACATTTACACTTCCCTCATGCATACCTTCTAATATCTTACAGAACATCACCTTTAAAGGGTGATTTCACAATTTTTCTACTTCATATTCATAATCTCCAACATCAAAGTGTGTAAATGGAAAGACATAACCTTTAAAGGGAAATATTGCAATTTACTCCCGAACATTGCCTGCTCATTGCCTGCACATAATTGGTTAAAAACACACTAGATGATGTCATTGGAAACACTTATCTTCCTCTATCTTTTTGACTACAAAACATAGAAAAGTGTCATTCTAACATATGTTGATGTTGGGGTGGTGCTGGAGATTATGAAAATGGAGTAGAACATTTTTGAAATGTACCTTAAACATCACTTTTAAGAATGGTATGTGTTGAATTGTAATCCATTTTGTTTTAGGGTTTCAATACCAGAATAATCAACAAGCCTGTCAATATTATTTACGAAGTGCAAACAAATATCTCTATTAAGAGTCTGTAACTTTCCGGCTGAGTATTTGTATAATTTTCTGCCGCAATGGCTTTGTTTGCAAGCCGTAGATAATTGGATTCAAATTAGCAGGGACGACATGAAATAGAACGTAAGCTAGTTTTCTCAAATATGGATAGTCTGAAAAGCGATGCAGTATGATGGTTAGAAACCCACTCCACAGCATAATGAGATACACCACCAGGTGGCTTGCACAGGTCTGCAATGCTCTGTTGTTCAGCTCTTTGCTTTTCTTGGTCCAGCAAATCACAGCAATCCTGAAATAAGTGACAGCGATGCTTCCCATTGAGGAAGTAAAGAGCAGCACAGTGAAAAAGAGTCCATAAATGTTGTTGATTGAAACGTTCTCACAGGATAGCTTGAACAATGATGCATTGTCACAATAAGCATTTCGAATGATTGAACTGCAGCGGGATAGCCTTATGGTGAGACCCAGTAGGACAGACACTAACACAAGGGAAACCCCCCAAGCAGACACAGACAACATAACTAAAGTTTTGGTTGTCATTATGGACGTGTACCTTAATGGGTAACATATGGCCACATACCTGTCAAAAGCCATAATGATCAGTATCATATGTGAGGCTGATCCAAACATGTGACTGAAAAAGGCCTGAGCAACACATTGGCTGTACGTGATAAACCTCTCAGTTGAAACAATGTCAGCCATGAGGCGAGGCAACAAGACAGTGTTGCCAACCAGATCATTTACAGACAGGTTACAGAAGAGGATATACATTGGTTGGTGCAAGCTTCTCTCTGTGATGATGGCGACCAGGACTCCAATGTTAGACACAAGGAGGGCGAGATAGACAAACAGCAAGGAGAAAAAAATTGGATACATGAATGTCTGTGACAATTGAAAAC